>NC_136862.1:5774686-5884344 GCF_951799975.1 Gobius niger
GCTGCATTGTGTAATTGGATGTACAATATCTCTTTGTCTTTTGTATTTACTCTCACTGACAATTAATGAGTAAAAAAAAAACGCAACATGCTACGACACCTGCAGTGGCACTTATGGCCTCAAGGGGCACGAGCTAATTAGTTCTGCTTTAAGTCGAGTCAAAATCGGGTCCTGGTGGATGTTTTGTATCATTCGTGCTTTAGAAAATGAAGCAGATTGTCCAAGAAGAGGCGAAAAACCAGCACTGGAAGCTAGCAGTTAGCATGTTAGCATTCTCCGTTATTTATGTATTTAAGGGCTGTTTGAACCATTTCACTCCCTCTCCATATCTCTGTATCTTTATTTGGTAGAACAAAACATCCAAAATGTAACTTTTGTTGAAGCAGTGGTGTAGGAATAGATCTTTGTTTCCCCCCTGCTTCAAACGTTACCATTTGTGGGTGTTTCCAGGAGATGCTGTTTTTCAAAATAAAATTATTTTTTCACACATAAAGGAAGATAAAAACCAATGAAAACATTTTGTTAGCCAATTGAATCCCCGGGCCCAAATTGAACGTTCTATCTCCATATAAATGGATAAGGAAGATAATACTAAAGTGTGGTGAGGTATGCTTTGTCTTTTTCATGGCATTTATATAATTTCTGTGGTTTCTTTGGTCTATTGTTGTTGTTTAGTGGCAAATGGATGTGTGAATTTGATTTTAGCATTTAGCTCAGAGGGACACTTTTACACGCTAATTTGTATGTTGAAGGGGGGTATTATGCAAAACCGACTTTTTCAAGCTTTACATCATGTCATTCCCTCATTAAAAACGTGCCTGAAGTGTTGCCTTGGCACATTCACGTATTTTTGAGTAATCTGTAAAGACTTTGATGGCAGCCATTTTAGGGATAGGTTTGCCTGAGTCCTCCTTGGAACGCCCCCACCTCCTGGAGACGCCTCCGACCTTTCGTCACCAGCCGAGTAACCAACCACTGCTCCTCAGCAGAACCCCTCCCCACTGATGCCACAGACAGCGTGTGGAGGCGGCGTGTCGGAAAGGGGTCAGAGGTTCTTAAAGAGACAGAGGCCTATTTCAAGACATTCACTACAGCCATTTTGAGAGAGCAATTTTATACAAGGCAGTTATTCTAATTTACTGCATTTACAGACCAACAGAAGGTTTTCGTCATCATTGTAGTGTGATATAGACTGGTGCTATGGGATTGAAAAAAACATAATACCCCCTCTTTAAGTAAAATTAAGGCTTTGACCTAAATGTGGCTGATGGGTTGACAACAGGTGAAAACATCTGCATAATTTTTTATGTTTGGTGACTAATGCTAACGACTATAGGAAAAATACACTGAGCAGAACGCTTTGACTTGCACCTACCTACTGTTTAAAAACTCAAGATAAATTGAGACAGCTGGAAATGTCTTGACGCTGGCAGCCAACGTTTTGTGATTAACCAAATAATTTCTCCAGGGTCAAAGTTTATAAATGGCTTTCTACAAGAGCACAAAACACACGAGCAGAAACAGAACCAAGTTGTGCAGAATCAGCACTAAACGCTGTTACTTCGAGCTGAGAGTGGTCGAATGACAGGCGGGAATTTGAGAAATTTAAGTGACACATTGCGCAGATAAATAACTGATTGGATCGACACCAAACTTGTGGACGAAGTGATCTAAGGCGCTGACTCTGTAGAAATGTAGTGGAGCAGAAAGTATTATCTTTCACATGAAGTGGAGGAAAAGTCAATCTGCAAAAAGTCACTGTGTGTGTGTTTTTGCAGCTACAAAAACTATGGCTCGGGACCTACCAAGTACCCCCTGACCGACATGCTTCAGTTTGTCCTGGAGTTCGCCACCACCAAGCCCACAAACGTCTCCCCCGCGGACGATCTGAGGCCGGCCGCCCCCTCCCCCACGCCCCTGGCACACCCCCTCAGCGACAGCCTCTGCAGAGACAGGTGGGCTTCACAGGCACGACCCTCCAGAGCGTCATAAACCCGTCACAATAACAGCTGAATTTAGCTTTGACCTTTGAGCGGGGTTTAACCGAGGTCCTCTGTGAGCGTTTAGCAAATACTCATGCTTTACTAATACTGTAGTTATTAATATTGACGATGATATCATGTACGAAACATTACGAGCAATAATGTAAGCTAAAACATCTTGAACAACTTCCTACACAATGCAAGAGGAATTTTGGGAGTTGAAGAAGCTTGTGATGAGTTTTAATGTTGAACAAAATGCTTTTACATTATTAACCTCTTAGAGCAGTACTAAGTAACTTTTCTACCTCAATAAATCCTTTTCGTAGTCCCTCTGGGGGTGTCCCTGGTCAGAAAACCACACTTGCAGCTTTCCCTGCTCCGGGTCGGAGTCACCCATACACACTAATTGCATCACAAAGAAGACGCTAACAGGCTAACGTGCAAAGCTAACTGCGGGCTAGCGCCACTTAAACAGTATTTACAGCCAAGTTTGAGGGAAAAAAATGATCTCCATTGTGTAATTGGATGTACGATATCCCTCTGTCCCTTTGTCATTTTTGTCAGCGTAGTATTTACTCACACAGACAATTAATGAGTAAAAAATCATAACATGCTACGACACCTGCAGTGGCGCTTATGGCCTCTAGGGGCATGAGTACTGCTTTAACCCTCGCGTGAACCCAGCACATTTTCTTCAGTTCAGCATTACCCAAAACTTAAGCTTACAGCCTATAGGCCAGTGTAACAACCCCATCTGAAAGCCAAGGCTTCCAAAACTGACCTTCCTTGCGTTGTCGTCACTTTTTCGGCGTATTTTTAGTGCTTTTTTGTAACCATTTTGTTGCTTTTCATCTCGTTTTTGTCATTTTTGTTGTTTTTGTTCTTTAAATTATTTATACCAAAATGAAGGCCTTTAAAGTCATTATTATACGGCTCTTCACAATGCAAGCAGAGCGCTCCATTGATTTGAATGAGATTTTCCAACATTCTACCGGTCATTATATTCTGATAGAGGACCTCTGAAAAAAATAGTGACGCTGCCAATGGCAACAGAGTTTGTGCTTGTAATACAGGTCTTACATATCACTCCACACGTAGTCGAGGACGCTGTCTCTCTGTCCTCGTCTCTGCGAAAGAAGTCGGGGGAATCGCTCGTGAAGTTAACAGGAGTCCGACTTTCAACTTACCCAGAGATTCACCACCATTCCTCCAACTGCACCTTCAACTAAGTAGCGAGGCTAGCAATCAGTAGCTAGCCTAGCTGCTACTAGCCTAGCCACACTGCCTGGAATCATAAAAAAAACATTGCCAAACACCATGCAAACTGGGAACTATTTCCCGCAGAAATCATTAAATAAACCTTTCGACCTTCATAAAAGTCTATGAAGTTTATGTTGTGTGTGTTCAGTTGGCAAATGGCCGCATAATAAGCAGGATAATGTAAGGAACGCTAGTCATTATCGGGAAAAGAAAATATACTTTATACAAAACCCACTCAATGACATCGCTCAATTATTTTTCTGCTTACATTTGTCAAAAATAGAAAAACAAAGTCTTGAATATGAAACTTTCCCTCATTCCCTTGTTTTATTGACTGTTTACAAATCTGACAAAATGAAATATATCAAGATTATTTTGCATTCGTGGCATTAAAAATATAGTATGTAGGCATTAAAAAGCATTACATTGAACTTGCTGCTTCCTGTTATTTCACGTCCTGAAGAAATAACTTATAAAATGACAAAAGGGGGAAAACAATGTGCCTTCTCCCTCATCGTTTTGACAACACTGCACATATTTTTCTGTATGTGATTGTGTTAATTTGTTTCCTCAGTGAGTCAGAGGACGTGTCTGACAGTCTGGGTGCGGGCGTCTCCACTTGCCAAAGGACGCCCATCTACAAGCCGTTCACCCAGTGCAGGCCTCTGGTGGACTGCCCCCCTCACCCCGCGCCCCACAGCATCACGGAGGAGGAGCTGCACCACGTCAAGACCTGCCTGCAGCGCTGGAGGACCGAGGCCGAGAACGACATCAATGGTCGGTCTCTGAGTCCGAGACAAAACCGGTGTTTGCAGGAGTTTTGTATTTGACCCGTTGTGTTGTTTCAGAGCTTAAAGCCAACATCGACAGAGTTTCCCAGGAGCTGGAGAGAATGTACTCGGACAACAGTCTTTGTCAGGTACGACCATGAACGGCATCATACAAAAACAAAACTTATTTCATTCAACGCTAGATTTTTCAAAAATAATTAATATTAGCATCGATGTCAGGGGGCAACGTCAGGCCCAGAAATACTATTACGCAAATAAGAGTACTGTAAAATGCGTCATATATAGTGTACAACAATACATATCTGAAACTTTATAAATCAACAATCATTAAAATCATTAAAATAATAGTTAATAGTCAGGAGTTAGCATATTGCTAATAAACCCCCATCTTCTCTTTAAAGTCTTAAAGGAACAGGCCACCGTTCCATACTGAGATATGTATATGTATGTATGTATATCTATACAGAGGACCCAAAATATGGAATATGCCTGTGATACCAAAAGTGTTTATGTTTTTGTTTATTGAAAGGATCCCCATTAGCGCAGCCAAACTGGCGCTATTCTTCCTGGGGTCCAACAGTTAGCTATAATAGGATAACATATAACTAAGAACCCACTCTGTACTGAGTCTGTGTCATCCACAGGTTCCCTACAGGCTGCACGCCGTCCTGGTGCACGAGGGCCAGGCCTCTGCGGGTCACTACTGGGCCTACATCTACGACCACGCCAACCAGCGCTGGCTCAAGTACAACGACGTGCACGTGAGCGAGTCGTCCTGGGACGAGCTGGAGAGGGACTCGTTCGGCGGCATGACCAACGCCAGCGCCTACTGCCTCATGTACATCGACGACAGGATGCCACAACTCATCACAGGTCTGTGTCCTAATATCACAATAACTAAAAGATAAACGGTTTCTCCGCACGCAAACATGATCACCTTCTTTTTTCACGATTTCTGGTTTACTATAAACGTACTTCTAATCATCCAACTTCCAACTATGTCAAATGCCCTAGAAAAAGAAAGTTTCCTCTGTCTCCCTCTTCAGAAGACACCGACGACGAGACGGGCCAGCCGCTCGTGGGCATGGACTCGCTGCCTCCCGTCCTGCGCCGTTACGTCCACGAGGACAACCGCTGGTTCCAGCAGGAGCTGAGCGAGTGGGAGGAGCAGTTCTGTCAGGCTGCCGCCCCCCAGGGCGAGAGCAGCGGGGCGTCTGCCGAGCCCCCGAAACCCAGGGAAGAAGAGGAGGAGGAGGAAGAAGGAGAAGAAGAAATATCGACAAATGCACATGAAACGGCCGATTCTGCAGAGGAGCAAGTTACACACATAAAGCCAGAAGAAGAAGAGGAGACGCAAGAGAAATCTGAGGCACAGCAGAGAGAAGGTATGAGACGAGGCGTGAACAAACTATAAAAGAAACTCAAGTTAAAGCCGACATGAATTTAGTTTTACACACAGGATATTACACTAGAATTCAGGGGTGGCAAAAAAGTAATAATGTGGAGCTACAGGTACAGGTACAGGTATTGTTTTACAATACTTGTAACTGAACGATGATTTCACTGCACATACTGAATATTTTGTTGTCTAGAAACATAAAACCGAATGATTATGATTATGTTCACACATTGCATAAAAGATGACAATGGTTCAGTATGTTGTGTTGAAATGTTGGTGAAAATATCAGCGTTTACACAGTGTGGCGCTTTGAGAAACCTGGTAATACAGGCTTGAAAAGCGTAGTATAAGCCAGTATTATCGCTGTGACTGTGAAGAACTTTTTTAAATGAAGAACTGTCAAGTTTCTTCATTTAGTCTTGATTTGTAGCAGGAGCTCCTCATTTGTAAATACGTTAAATACAGAAGCACAACTTGCTCTTTGTGCTGGGACAACCAACACTGGGAAAAATGCCATTTTATCTTCAATAAATGGCTTGAAATGTGCTTGAATTTAAGCTGATTTTGAGTAGGTTTGGACTGTTTGACCAAAAGAAAAAGTCACTTGGAATAAAAATAAAAACGTTGAACATTTAAAACAAGACAAAAACCCACTGAGACAAGAAAAGTCAAAGGCAAGAAAAATAATTCTTGCCCCACTGGTAATAAATAATAAAGTCCAAACAGACTTAGCACAAATTCTGTTAATTCAAGCACTTCCTTTATTTCTGTCTGCAAAGCCTGGCGAAGCTTGACATGTAAACAGAACAACAGGCCGGGACTTTCCACTGAACGAATCAACACATTTGTCTATTTCCATCTTCAGAAACTTCAGCAGACCCCCCTGAGGCTCCTGAGAGCAAGCCAGACGACAGCCCTTCACAAGTCCCTGACAGTCTGGAGCAAAGCCAAGGCTCCGATTCAACTGAGCAGGAGCAGCAGTGCCCGGTAAGCGCCCACCTGCCCTTCTGCATCTGCACAGCTCATTAGATCAGTCTGTTTTTACTCACAGCCTACTAAAGCTATGCGTTAAGTCCGTCCGAAAGTGTTTGGAATAGTATTGTTCGTGTGGCATCGCTTCATGGAGCTATGAGCGAATGACCGAATTTGTGACGGTGATTTTAAATTTGTGTGGACTGTGTCTCCTTGATTTCACACTGCTGCTCAAGTCATAAACCATTAGTGCCCAAACTTTTTGTCTCCTAAGGGCAAAATGAAAAGTGCCTCAGGTTCGCAGGCCAAACACGGCAATGTCAAGCGTGAAATACTCATAGCTACAAATAATAATAGTTACTTTATTTTATTTTTTGGTATATTTGCATTTAATTCTGTCTCTGCAAATAACATGCTACATTAAAACAAATGTTAACTATGGCAAAAGCCTAGTTTTAGTTGAACAAAATCAACAATTGTAGCAATATAGTGCAAAAATGTAAACAACAACAACACCTGTATCTACAGTACCTACAGTGACTTACCTCGTTTATTTGTTAACTAATTTTTAACGCGTCAGTTCAGCATATAATATTTTATAAGTGAATTTTTAACATGACCTTTGTTAATGTCAACAACGTTTGCAATAAAAGTTGGAAAAATAGTAAAGTTAATGTGTTACAGCAACGCTCTGTGATTGATAATTACCACGACGCTACAACAATGTTTACGAAAGGAGTGAAACAGCGCCCCCAATTTGACGCTGGTGGCCAAAAAGTGTACTGCATCCATATTTACCATCGAGAATGAATGGGAGACAAAGTAGCTCAAAAGTAGGTCACTCTCTAGCAGGCCAGTGTAATTGTTCCTGTGGGCCAAAATTGGCCCGCGGGCCCCACTTTGGGCACCCCTGTCATAAACAGTCGATTTATTTAGTCTCTTACCAAGTCAGGATCGAGATGTGGGTCAGGAATACCAGGCCACATTAAAGCGGTCGGCACATATGGGTCATGGATCTAAATTTACCTCCCCACATAGTGATGGAGAGGAAACCCAAATGCCAGGAGCCGCGTACAGTAACGGAGATAATGATAAAGGTCACGGGCGGAAAAGTATCACCTGATGTGTCTGACAGCAGAGCGACCTTGTAAACAGCGCCAGCGGTCGATCTGCTCTGTCATAGAAAGTATTTGTCAACAGATTTATTTACATGCTTGATAATTAATTACAGATGAACTTGGGTCGCATTAATCCAAGTAAATGTGGAGATGCCGTACATCATTTGAAAGCTCAGGACCTTGAGAGTTACAGAGCTTTGATTGTTGAACTTGACTCGACTGGTTACAGATGAGACATTTATTGAGTTTTTGTCTTGGTGGCCTAAAGTGTGGCTGATTTGGCTTAGAAAACAAAAACAAGAGCCATAATAGATGTTTTCTTTGAGCAGATGTTTTGTGTGCCTTATTGGTCATAGGCTGGTCTCAGAAAGTGCCTAGAAATTGACTTCCGTTCCAGGAAATTGGAAATACTTTTTATTATGTTTTTATTAAGTAAAACCTTCTTCCACAAAAAGTTCCACAAACAAACCCCTTGCACTTAGTGAGTAATCGCCTTCTAAAGTCAGGGAATGTATGAAAAATGTGACATTTTAGCCTCTAATAGCATTTGACTCCAATGATCTCAGAACGTGATAAGACCATACACTTCAAATTTCACGCTAATGCAGAGAATACCAAAAATATTAAATATGTGGATTATCATGTGGATAACAGCGAGAGCTGAGAAGTAATCCTACTTCAAAAATGCATGTTATACTTTTATTTGTGCCTGGATGTGCCAAGTGCCAAAATATTTTTGATACCAGGAGTATGGTGCCCCAAAAGTGTAGCCTATGGCAATTGTTTCAGTGTCGGTGAAATTCTCTCTTTCTCATCTGTATTTCTATTTACATTATTAATGTAATGGTGTAAATTCTCAGTTTTATTCTCAGCTTTAGTCTAACCTTTAGGTTTAAAACTGTTAAATTGGGACGATGCCAATGTTTCACTTGATATCCCGAGAGCTTCCTCATAATAGTTGTCAAATGGTGAACTTCCAGTCACATCAGGGCTGAGCTGCTTCTTAGTTTCTCGTACAGATTTAACTTTTTAAAGCCTACATTTCAACAGACAGCTATCTTGACGGTGCGATTGTTTTAACCCCTTAACTCCCACCTGAACCAAGCACATTTTCTCCAGTTTGGCTTCACCCCAATCCAAAAGCTTCTGGAAAAAAGGTGTGAAAATAGCAACAAAACTGAGACAAAAACAATGATGAAGATGTGACAAAAAAGTGAGAAAACTTTGACAAAACAGTGACGGAAAAAAGACAAAAATGTGACGAAAAAAATGTGACAAAAATGTAAAAAAAAATGACAAAAAATGACTAAAGAAATGACATAAAAAAGACCCAAAAAAATTCAAAAAAATGACCAAAAAAATGACAAAAATGAGTTGAAACCCCCCCCCCAAAAAAGATGGAAAAAAATCTGATGATGTGAGGAAAAAGATCCATTTAGATGAATTTTGTAGATCTTAGCTTTCAAATGAGGTGTTACACTGGCCTACAGGATTTGGGTAAAGCTGAACTAGAGAAAATGCTCTCGTTTCAGGCGGGAGTTAAGATGTTAACAGCTCTCGCATTTACTAATTAATTGCAGAATATTTAGCCTAATTATTATGGCGAATAAGCTTAACTCGAAGGCTGAAAATGCGCCGATAGTTCTGCACCTGCGCTGCAACACCAGCAGCTCCACAAGCAGCTCGTTTCGACAGCGCACCGGACTAAATGCTTTGACTGTGTTCAGGCCTCTGCTCCTGAACCAGCAGCTGAGTCGACGAAAGAAGCCTCGGACGTCCTGGTGGAGGAGGAGCGTTCTGAGGTGACCGTCCCTGACCCTACGGCTGCTGCTTCTGCTTCTGCCGACCAGGAGGCTTCAGACAGCGCTGCGGAAAACCAGCCGCCGCAAACGCACCACCAGGAGGCGCCGACAGAGAGACCACAGCCCGAGAACGAGGTGTCCGAGGTGGAGATCCCCAACGTGGGCCGCATCATGGTCCGAGCAGACGCCGACGGCTACAATGAGGAGGTACGAGAGAGTACTTACAATACTCACTGTGAGGAAAATAGAAAAAGAGCTGCTTAATCACATATATTTCAGAACATTTCGGTTTGTAGAGGTTTTTTATGAAACCAGCTGCACATCTATAATGGGATGTTTTAGGCAAAGGGAGAGTGTTCTTCATTTCCCTCTGCTTTTTGCGGTGGGTACAGTCAAAATAAAGTAAAAAGCAGCGACCCAAACAATTTCTCAAGTAAAAGTAAAAATGTACTTGGAGAAAATGTTGCTTTAGGAAGTTTTAGTGAGTAACTGAGCAAAAAAGTCTTATTTATTTTCAATGACGCCATGAATTGTGTGAAACAAAACAAAAAATAATGTAGTAAAGCGAAGAAAATTCCCAGAAATTGGCATGAAAATGCAGAAAAAACAAAATCATTCCAAAGAATAAGATGCACGAGACAATCTACATCTGCTTTATAGATCAAAATGAAGCATTTTCCGCTTAAATATTTACTCACAGGGGAAAAAGTAACAATTAATTTTGCTCAAGTAAGAGTAAAGATTATAATTTTACTCCAGTAGATGTAAAAAGTACCATATGATAAAACTCTATGAAGTGCAAGCTCTTCAAAAAGTTACTCAAGAAAACAATTGCAAAACAAAACTTGGCTTTTCCATTTCCAAATTAAAACTGCAATAACAACAGCAAATTTCTGAAAAGGCTTTGTCCACGTGCTGCAAAAACACGAAAAAATAATTGCTGCCACTGCCAGTAAAACTGATGTAAAATATATAATTGATTAACATTTAAATATTGCATGTTTTTTCAGTGTAAGTTTGCCACCTTTCATTACAGTGAACGTTTGCCTTTCAGATGATGTTGACTCCAGCCATGCAGGGAATCATCTTGGCCATTGCTAAGGCTCGGAAGATCTTTGACCAGGACGGTCCCGAGGCCGGACTCATCAAGGTGGGTGTTTCACGGCTCACGAGGCTGTGGGGACAATTACCTTTTCGCCCTGATTATTATCACCAAATACCTACAAAACTGTGAACTATATCTCTCTGCTCCCCCTCAGGCCTTCCACGAGGAGTATAACCGGCTGTACGAGCTGTCCCAGGAGGAGGCCACGTCGCAGGAGGACTCGCGGCTGCAGCACTGCCTCGTTTACTTCTTCCAGAACAAGGCGCCCAAACGCGTCATCGAGAGGACGCTGCTCGAACAGTTCACAGACCGCAACCTCAGCTTCGACGAGAGGTAAACACACACATGCACTGCCTCAGAAGTTAGTACAAACTGTTTAGGGTGTTTATTGCAGTCTATGAAGTATGGGCTTTTTACTGTATATTAAAGGTACTCACAACTGATCCTGGGCTTTATTAGAATTTTAATATTGTCTCTTTCCACACTTATCTTCTTGTAAAAAATAGGCTTCTGCTTTTTCCATCCAAACCGCAGTAGTTCAGCGGTTTGTAGACGACTTTCTCTACAAACCGCTCTCACTACGACACAAAAGCACTTGAACACAGTGCACTCGTAATTCCCACTTTACAAATGGAAAGGATCATCTTCACCAGAGTGCATGAAGGAGGCAGAATTTCCCAGTTTCCCAGTGGAAAATAGGAGATGAGGATTACAAGAGCACATGAAGACAGCATTGATCCTTTAGACCCAGGATACAAAGCTTTCTGTCTCAATGTCAGGGGCGGATCTAGAAAGAAAATCACGGGGTGGTAAGCAGGGTCAGGGATAATTTCTGGGGTGGCAACACATTTTAGAATGGAGAATGTTTACAGCAGGAGTACGCAAGTTCAGCTTGATCACATGGCAATTTTTCTGTTTAAGGGACTAGTATACCGAGTTTAAAAATGTTAAAACTAAGTATTTTCCTCCCCCTACATGATCCAGCAATGTTCTAATGTGTAGAATGAACCCAGACATATTACAGTTACACGTATGACCTGAGGTGGCAGTAGTGAGTATAAAATGACCAACTTGCATCTAGCCCCTTTAAAATAGTAGCATTGACCATAATATAAGTAGGGGTTTCTTACTCAGTTTGTAAAATCATAATTTTTGCCACAGGAGTTAGCACTTGGCTCCTTATTTAGCTCTAAAGTTGTTATAAATCTTTGTCCCATCAAAAAAGTACTAACTGAGAGTGAGCCTCTGTAAGCGCCCAAGTAGCTTCTAGAGCAGATGTGAAACATCACATCGGTGACCAAAAAATAAATAAATAAATGAATCAGGCTTTGAAGATCTGGATTGCAACTAGTTTTTGAAACAATGCATTTATAAAGTGCCGGGTTGATGACTAGAATTTAGACAAGGACAAAACCTGGCTGAGATCAATGGGGTGGCATGACCTTTTCTAGGCCGCTTCCACCCCTCTAGATCCGCCCCTGCTCAATGTCCATGCTTTCTTCTCATATATTATTATTCAATTTACACTACCTTGATGCATTGTACCTCATTAAATTTAGTACAATGTCATGTGCTCTGTAACAATCTGTAATAACTTGTACCTATGTTGTACGTACACAATGGAATAACTTGTATTAGTACTTTGTAAGTACATAATATAATAGGACACGAGACCCTTAGGGTTAGGGTTTAAGGTTAGGGTTAGAGTTAGAATTATGTCTGATTAAGTTATGTACCTACAAACTACAAATACGTATTATTCCATTGTGTATCTAACCCATAGGTACAACTTATTACACATTGTGACAGAACCCATTACATTGTACTAAATTTAGTTAGGTACAATGTATCAAGGGTAGTGTAAAATAAAGTGTTACCTCTAATTAACTACTGTATACAGCCAGAACAAATCAGGATTTTTACTACAAACTATCTCAAACAGAACAATTCTCAAATCATTATCTAGTGGACAATAAAACAACAAATCGTCTTCAGCTGTGCCAGATCACACAGAGCGTGGATGTGGATAATGTGCTTACTCTGCCACCTAGTGTCCAGATTCTAGCACTACATGCAACTTATGCAAATGACAGTGGACCTTTTTACAGTGGAAGCTTCGTTTTTCTTTCTATTTAGTTGTCAGATTAAAAACTGAATCGGGAGTAAATTTGGCGGACGAATTGCAGATGTGCAGATGAGCATTGTTATGATGATTGTTTCCTGTTGTGTCCTTCAGGTCCATCAGCATCATGAGAGAGGCCAGAACCAAGCTGCGAATGATCAAACCGGACGACATGGACATGGACGAATACCTGGTACTGCTCTTTTTCACTCCACTGCACTTTATTTCACCAATTATGGATGTTTTGTGAGTAAAATCCATCACATTGATTGGACAGCTGTTCCTTTATCTCTGGTTGTGTCCCGCTTCATTGAGTGACGTAAACTCCGTGTAGTTTTATTCCCCTGGAGACTTTCGACTGTAGTTAATGGCGTTCAGAGTAAATATTTTGGTGCGTGTTTGTGTTGCAGCTGTGGCATGACGAGTACAGGATGTTCAAGAGCGTCTTCGTCTACCTGCTCACCGGCCTCGAGCACTACCAGAACGGGAAGTAAGTGGAACGTGTCCTTTTAGGTTTTCAAAGCAGGGTTATGTTCACAGCACACATTTAAATCTTTCAAGGACTGTTGAGAGAAGACTGGAATATCACAAAGTCTGAAATACAGAGGCAACAGGTTTATACAGAACAAGACCCAATGAAGACGGGATATGTTGTGGTTTCTAAAGCTATTGTATTTATTCTGTCTCTTCTCGTCTCTTCTTGTGATTCTTCAGGTGATGCTCAGGGTAGTCTCTAGTTCCATACAATTTCATGTGATTTTCGCCAGATGTTCTGGTGAATGGTCAGCAAACAGCCGATGCATCCAGGCCTCTAACGCTGTTTTAAGATTGTAGATCCGTTACTGCGCAAGAACAGCCCTGTTTATGAACATGGTCATAGAATTCATATATATTTAAAACATTAAAATGCCTACGACCTGTGATGCCAGGCACAAATTACTCTAATCTGACTACTTTTTTCAGCAACGAGTAATCTAACACGTTACTTTTTCGAGACCATTTATTTCTTTATTGGTTTATTTGGTAGGGACAGTGCATGTTAGTGAACACACCACACGGGATTGTAGCCTTGTAGCTCTCATTCACCCTCATTCACCCTGGCCTATTGTACATGTTTTTAGTGGTAGAGGAAACCGGAGTAACCGGAGGAAACCTACGCAGACACGGAGAGAACATGCAAACTCCACACAGAAAGGCCCCCTCCAGATGGGAATCGAACCCAGGACCTTCAAGCTGTGAAGCACTTGCACTAACTGCTGCGCCACTGTGTCATCAGAGGATTAAAGAGATGGAAATATGTCACTTTTCTGAGTCTGTGGCGCTTTGTGGATGTTACTGTAAAAAATGCACTTCCCGTAACGCGAGTATTGGCATTTGTATGTTGAGGCAGGGGAGGTTATGTCTGCTGAATGTAACTAATACAGTAACTTGTACTCTAATTTACTTCCTTTTAGAATCAAGTAATTAGTAAAGTAACTATGTTACTTCTTAAAGGAGTAATCACGAATCTGTAATCAGATTACTTTTACAAAGTAACTGTAATGCTCAGTTACGTCCATTAAAGTCCTTTTAAAGTCCTTTTAAAGTCCTTTTAAAGTCTGTGCGTTTAATAGTTTTTCCATTTCTGTTGCCGTTTGTCAGAATGAGGGAAGCTCTGACGTATCTGGCCCACGCCTACGACACCAACTGCACTCTCCGGAAGAACGGGCCCAAACGCGGAGTGGATGATTCCCTCATCGCTGTTTACAGACGGAAATGCCTCACGGTGAGTTTTTCTACAAGAAGAATAACCAGACCTGGGGTGGCAAGAGTGACAGCTGAAACAACTCGAGCTACTTCAAAAGAATATTCTCAAACAGGAGTGCGCAGAAAAAAGGTTTAAGCACTACAAAGCATCAAAAGCAGGGACCGAAAAATCTTCTGTCTCTAGATCCAAGTGTTGATGCTGTGAGTCCAGAAACAGCTTTACCCAAATCTGAAAACTTCTTGACTGGAGCTGATCTAGCATTTATCCTCATGTTGTTGCTGCGTTGTTATCACTTTTTTGTCATATTTTTGATGCGTTTTTGTTCCTCTTTAATGTTTTTTTGCCGTCTTCATCAACATTTCCATCTCGTTTTTGTTGCAATTTTTGTTGCTTTTTCATTTGTTTTGTCTCGATTTTGTTGCTCTTTTGATTCTCATTTCCATCTTGTTTTTGTCGCATTTTTCTCATGTTTTTGTCGTAGTTTTACGCTTTTTCCTGCACTTTTTTTTTGCTGTTTTCATCCTCGTTTACATCTCGTTTTTGTCGCCTGTTTTGTCTCTTTTCCATTTAATCTCGTCGCTTTTTTTACGCTCTTTTGATCCTCATTCACCTCATTCTTGCTTTTTTGTCATGTTTTGTCGGCTGTTTTCTCGCTTTTTCCAAGAAGCTTTTAGATTTGGGTAAAGCCAAACGGGGTTCATGTGGGAGTTAAGAGTTAAAGGAAGTGACTTGGTTGTTTCAGCTAAAATAAATGATTTTTCCACTATTTTACTTAATTAAAAAAATAAAAATCTACTTTTTCCCCTTTTTTTTTTTACTCAAAGTTTGCCCCATTTTTTCCACCCAATTTTCTTTATTTTTGGCTGAATGTTTTCTCATTTTCCCAATTTGTTTCCATCATTTTCGCTCCTTTTTTATCACTAATATTTTCCCTTTATTCTCCCAAATTAAGATTATTCCCATTTTTTCAGATTTTTTCTGGTATCAAAAAGAAAAAATGTAATGGTACCCAGCTGTATTCTCAAATACGAGTAAAAAGTTGTAGTTACCCGAGTAGAAGTCCGACTTTCAGCACATTATTCACACGGTCTTTGTTTCTTTCCCCAGACGCTGAACGAGAGCGCGTCCCGGTTGTTCTGCAGCGGTGAGGAGGACAAAGTGAAGGAGGCGTTGGCCATTATGGACGAGTCGGTGATCCCCTGTCTGCACCTGATGAGCCGGGACTCCGCTCTGAGCCAGGAGGAGCGGGACGCGCTGGAAAACATCCGCAGCCAGTGGTGCTGCTGCCTGAGTCACGACATGGACGGTACGCTGCAGCTGGAGACGCTTCCAACGCACTGTACACACTGTGCTTTTAAGCAAGTCACTAAATCAACCTCTTAACCCCCGCCTTAAACGATCTGTATCATGCTATTATAGCCATCCCAAAGTAAACTATTGACGTTTATATGATATATTGTACCTCTACCATTATGGAGTACTCATTTTTGTGAGAAATATAAGTATTTTCTGGGGGTATTTTGCAAACTCGAAAGACATGACGCTTCAGTTAACTCCGCCCCCTCTCTACGAGCGGATCTGCCCATGCAAAAAAAGAAATATAAATATTACAGCAATAAGTAGGAGTTGACATTTGCAACACAGTTTCGTAAATGGCTAACACACACGCTAACACACACGCTAACACACAAGCTAACACACACAAACTAACACACAAGCTAACACACACAAGCTAACACACACGCTGCTAACACACAGGCTAACACACACGCTAACACACAAGCTAACACACACAAACTAACACACAAGCTAACACACACAAGCTAACACACACGCTAACACACAAGCTAACACACACAAACTAACACACAGGCTAACACACACGCTAACACACAAGCTAACACACACAAACTAACACACAGGCTAACACACACGCTAACACACAAGCTAACACACAAGCTAACACACAGGCTAACAGACACGCTAACACACATTGGTAACGCTATTGGTTATAAAAGTGAATCCACTTTGATTCTGTCGAAGGTTCACCAAACATCCATCAGAGACAGTCACAGAAAAACACTATTTTGGCTGATAGTCGCCAAATCCCGGAGAGAAAAAACAACTTCTGACGAGTGGCCTCTTCTTTAGGATGGTTGAATAAAGTCCTCGTAGCCAAACGCGCTTCTTTTTCTCCGTGACATTATCGCTAGGTAAGAAAAAAGAAAAGGCGTGTTCGGAGTAGCTTAGAAACACAGCTTTCAGTGCAAACATGACATCTGTTCAGACGCTCTGAGGGTGTGTTTGTTTTGTCCGCAGGGGCAGCACGGACACCTCGGGCACTTCCTTTTTTTGTTTGTTTTCTTCTTCTTCTTTTCTTTCTTACAACAGAAGAAATGACAAAAATCAGGCCTTAAGGCACATTACATTACAGACGTCGGGCTCTTCCTGTTTGACACTCAGTCCCGGCGCCAGCTCAGTACAGAAGGGGGGGCAGCTGAAAACCGAGGGGGGGTGATGACGTGTACGCATGCATAGTATGAGAAAACGTATGCAGCCCAACTGTTTAATACAAGCCACATAGAAACGTGATAACAAGTTACAATAACACACAGGCACAAGTAAAGATACCTGCTTTAACACAACGTAACTATTAAGAAACAGACGAAAACAAGGCGTTCACTCACTACGTAGTCCTGAAGAGTCCTGGTGGTCTGCCGCGCCCACACCTCGGCAGGTGCTCCTCAGCTTCTCCGGTTCTCCTGTTGCTTCTGAAAGGCTGCAGGGACGGCGACGGTGTCGTCATGTTTGGCTTTTTCAGCCATGTGCGAATGTTTGGAACACAAAATATAGCTGCTAGCTACAGGCTACTCCTTATGGCGGGATGATGCACTGATGACATTGTTAGCAGTTGCCTGATGGGTTCAAGGACCACTAGAAACTAGAATTTGAATTTCCAAAACTGTTCATTAGTCAGTGGAGTTTCTTCTGAGTTTTAGGTTGTTTTGAACACATCATAGACTGAAAACAATATATTAAAAAACGAAAACACTACATTTTGACTGAGGGGGCGGGACTGTACCCGTGAGGGGGCAACGCCCCCTCACACCCCCTCTTGACGCCGGGACTGTTGACACTATGACGTAAAAACCGTCAGAGTGTCACAAGTCAGTGGTTTTCCAGGAGTGGGCGGAGCAGAAAAAAACAAGACAAAAAAGAAACGAAAACACAATAAAAACTGAGTCTCTAACTAATATTGCCTTAAAGGAACAGGCCACCGTTTTTCCATACGAGATCTGTTCTTACCTGAGCTTAGACGAGTTGATCCGTACCTGTCTGTTTTTTTTTGTGCCCGTGGAAGAGCGTGGTCGCTTCCAAGTTCACACCTGTTTGGAGCTATAGGAATATATTGGGAGATGCCAAATGCTAACAACATCTTTGGTCGTTTTGTGTGACTGAGGGCACTCACAAAGACCAGACAGGTACACATCAAATCGTCATATCTCAGTATGCAAAAACGGTGGCCTGTTCCTTTAAAAGACTATAAAAGTTACAATGATACAACTGCAGCCTAACATGTTCGTTCCTCTTTGTCCTTCAGAATCTCTGCAGGTGAAGCTGGGGGAGTTCTTGCCCCGAGTCCTGGACTGTTCTGCGGAAAGAGTGGTGCTCAAAGATCCTCCCGACATCCAGATCCACGTGTCACATGACCTGTGCAGCCGCCTGGCCGCGCTCATGGAGTCCATCCACAGCACCTCTGTCGTCAGTGTGCAGTAGCATGTTACTGTGCAGTACTAATGATACTTCACACCTGCCTGTTCTGTAACACCTTCACTGCACCTACATCAACACCCACAGTTTGTACAATGTTAAAGTCCAGCCACAGGACAATATCAGTGCAATATTATGTTAATGTGCCTTTGATCTTAGAGGTTTACTGCTGCAGTCACACGATAATGTTGGATCGATAGCTTCTGTAGCATAGCATTACAAACTTCTTTCCTTATGTTTTAACTGTACATTTTATTTTGCACAGCAGGCTTACCATAGTAGGAGGAATGGTATTTTTGCACTGAAGAGTGAGTTCACTGAAGGAGCACGCTCTTTGTTCTTCACAAAATAACACCTCATGTTTCTGTGGCCGCGGAAGGCACGACTCATGACTTCATTGTGCCATTTAGGTCAATAACTGGATCTTACTGTCAAAACATGGATTACTTTACAAACAGAACTCCTGTTGTCTGACGGCCTGTTGAACCACGTGGAGACCTGCTTCATTCAGCTGAATGTTACTTGACTGCTTTGACAACAGTGTTACTTTTAGATTTGTACTATACACTGTCTAATAACATTTTAAAATGTTTTATATGAATTTATATGCTTTATGTGGAATAATTGCTGTAGAGACATGTATTTGTGATATGTGTACAAGTATTATTATGAAAAACAGCATCAGGGATGTTCCCTGTGGGCCAGCACTGTGTGGATAAGCACATCATGGATTGATGCACAATTTACATCACAGTATTTACATCACCTGTAAATGTGGCTGCCCTGGAGTAAATGTCCCAATAAATGTCCACCTGACCATTCCCTGTTGTCTAACTTTGTCACTATTGTTTTGATAATCCTGTCATCACAATACGAGCAATTCATCTGTGCTCAGACAGGATTAGAACAGTTCACTCAGAGCCTCATTAAAAGTGTCCAGAGCAGAGCAGGCATGGGTTTATTGATTTACTAACTTCAGTCACAGGCTCTGTACCTCGAGCAACTTACCGCCTGTGGCTTTGTGGGTTTACTGCTTAGACAGACATTGGTGAGGAAAAAGAAAGAAAGAAAAATTCACAGCAGCATTCATGAATATGTTAAAAATGTTTGTGAGAAAATTTGAAATGTTTTTTTCATCCGGGCCTGGCAGTAATCGGCCCTTTATTTGGGAAATGGCCATATATAGCTCATAATTAAAATGTTTGGTCATAATTAAATAAGACTGGGACAAAATATTGTATCGCAATACTTTTTGCTGCAATACCAAGTTTTAATACTTTATCAAGTGCTTGTGTTTGGAGGCATTTTTATCAAGCACTCCTTTGTTTTTCAGTAAAAGTTACACAGCACTTTATGCACTTTTCAATCTTAACACTTCAATAAATGTCAAAAGGCATTTGGTTCATTAACTTTGGACACATGACGGTTCAAGGTAAACCTATTGCTTATCATAATTACTTACTGTATCGTCCCCTGAGTATCGTGATATGTATCAGATGGTGAGAAAAGTGTATCGCCCCAGTCCTTTAAATAAATGTACATAAAACATACATCAATATACAGTTTAAAGATGTACATAAATAAAATATAAAGTATCAAGCTTAAGGGTTAAGGTGTATTATTGTACGAAGACATTTTTTTCTGCATTTCTCATAATAACCTCTTACCAAAGCATGAACCGCATTTTCTCCAGTTCGGCTTTACCCAAACGTAAAAGCTAAAAGCTGGAGAGCAACAGTGTAGCGCCTCATAACTTTTGTGTCTCGTTGTCGCCACGTTTTTGTCACATTTTGTCTCATTTTGTCACATTTTGTCATACTTTTGTTGCACTTTTGCTGTTTTTCCAGCATGTTTTTGTTCTTTTGTCGCTTTTGTGTTGTGTTTTTGTAGTTTTTTTGTCTCGTTTTTGTCACTTTTTTGTTGTATTTTTATTTAATTTTTTTCATTTTTTTGCTTTGCTGGCTCATTTTCCTTGCTTTTTTGTCACTTTCTTTCTTTCTTTAGTATTATTATTATTATTATTATTATTATTATTATTATTATTATTATTATTATTATTATTATTATTATTATTATTATTATTATTATAACCCCTGAAATAAATGTTTGCAACAATAATATAACTGTTCAATAAAAGCCTAAAAAAAAAAAAAAAAGATCGGCTCGTCTTAGCTACACTTTCGTCGCTTTTTTTGGTCACAGTTGTTGTTGTTGTTGTTGTTGTTGTTGTTGTTGTTGTTGTTGTTGTTGTTGTTGTTGTTGTTGTTGTTGTTGTTGTTGTTGTTGTTGTTGTTGTTTTTTTGGGGGGGGGTAAAGCCAAAATGGAGAAACCCTAATATAATAGATCCATGGAGAAACCGCGCTCGGTTCAGGCGGGGGTTAACAGTTTTAAACTACAAATCGTGTGCTTTTATTTTGTTAAGAAAGCGCTCCAAACCGGAAGTCCTCGCCTTTTGTTTTTCCGGTCTGGGGCGGTGTGTGTGAGAGATGTTGAATTTCGGACTCGGTTTACAGCTCTCCCTCTTAACTGCACCAAAGCGTGAGAATCAGAAGCGACCACGATGACAGAAAGTGCTCTGTGATGTGCACAACATGCCGCAGACGCTTCCTGGACGAAGTCTGAAAGGGAAATAACACAAGTGCGGTTTGCAAAAGTGTGATTTAATCTATTCCTCATCTGTCAGTGTCGCGATCATCACCAGTGCGGCGTCTTCAACGTGGGCGAGCGATTTAAAGTCCCGAATAGCACCTTTCTCCTCAGGTAAGGCGCATTTTCCTTTTATTTTCCTGTTCATTTCATACACGATCACATGTAATCACGGCGTATTTATACTAATCAGGAAGCGTTAGCTAACTTTGCTAGCCACATTCAAATCCAGTGGGCTGCTACTGCTTTGAATGGGTCAAAAAATGTTAAGAAATGAACTAAATTAAGTGCTGTTTTGTGCTCCTGTTTGGTTGAAGTTGTCTCAGAACACGTTTGGAGGAAAGAAGCGATTGCACCGGCTCAGCTAAACTTGGTAAAGGGATCCTGTTGAGCGTTGATCTAAATATATGCACAGACTTCGGTGGTTCTCACTCACTGCTGACGGGACATGAAGCTAATTAATACAAACATGGCTGTGCTTTTACATAGGGCTGCTCGATTATTGAAAAAATAATAATCACGATTATTTTTGTCATAATTGAAATCACGATTATTCAAACGATTATTTGTTGCCTTTAAAAAAAACCTCAAAAAAGTGACAAAAATCCAGCAAAAGTGAAAAAAAATCCAGCAAAAAAAAAGACAAAAATCCAGCAAAAAAAATGACAAAAATCCAGCAAAAAAAAGACAAAAATCCAGCAAAAAAAAGACAAAAATCCATTAAAAAAAAGACAAAAATCCATTAAAAAAGACAAAAATCCAGCAAAAAAAAGACAAAAATCCAGCAAAAAAAAGACAAAAATCCAGCAAAAAAATGACAAAAATCCATTAAAAAAAAGACAAAAATCCATCAAAAAAGTGACAAAAATCCATCAAAAAAGTGACAAAATTCCATCAAAAAAATTACAAAAATCCAGCAGAAAAAGACAAAAATCCATCAAAAAAGTGACAAAAATCCAGCAGAAAAAAAGACAAAAATCCAGCAAAAAAGCGACAAAAATCCAAAAATTAGAAATTAGAAAAAAAAAAATAGAAAAAAAACATTGAAAAAAAACAAAAAAAAAAACATTGAAAAAAAACATTATAATCGATTTTTTGCGATTATGCTAATTTTGTAATCGTTTACTGTTGTAATCGAAATCGTAATCGAATTTCGATTAATTGCACAGCCCTACTTTTACATAATATTTGCTCAGCATTTCCTCCGAGCCAAAGTGCTCAAGTCATGTTATGTTTATCATTCTACTCCCTACTTGCCTTATTATCGTTGGAGGAGCGATTGCAGATTAAAGGCGCACTGTGTAACTTTTTATGCAGGAAAAAAAAGTTAATATTAGTAACCCAGTGGCTGTAACGGGGCACGGTCCATTTACTTTCCATCCCAGTGGCTCCAGGACTAGGGCAGCGAGATATGGCCCTAAAAATAAATATCACGGTGTCGATATATTTGATAATGGAATTCAAAATCCCAGCCATGCACTTATTGGGAAGATTAAATCAAAGCGCCATTTCTCAGCAAATATGATCTACTCGAGCAGTTGAAATCTTTCATTTCATTTGACTTTTTGAGGCGGTCGTGACTTAAAGGGGCCAGATGCAATGGCCATTTTATACTCAATACTGCCACCTCAGGTCATATGTGTAACTGCAGCTTCTATATTAACTGCAGGATTTTAGAGGCAGTTGTGGTGAACAGGTCTGAGCTCATTCTACACAGTAGGACTGGAACATGTAGGGGGGAGGAAATTACATAATTTTAACATTTTTAAACTCCTTATAGTCCCTTTAAAGTCAAAATCAGATGGATTGTGTTTGCAATTGAGTCATTTAAGTCATTGGTGAACTGCTTTGAAAGCCTAGAGTGGAGATGTATGCGCATAATTGCCCAGCTGCCGTGCAGAAATAGCACCTGAGTATTACAGAAGGCTGGGTTTGACCACACTTTAAACGAGACGTAGCTTTGCTTAGAAAATGTATCATGCGAGTACTGTCCCACAGAGAAGGTCCTGCCTTACGTGTGTGTTATGTGTTTCCTGATGGGACGCTGCCTGTGGCTGGTGTAGTGCAGAGGTCGTGTTTTGTTTTGGCTAAACAAGTGCTTAACATCCCGGATTATGGCTGTGTCACTCAGACTATGGGGAACTTAAAGGAACAGGCCAGTGTTTTTGTGTGTCTGGTCTGTGTGTGTGCTCGTGGAAGAGCGTGGTCACTTCCAATTCACACCCGTTTGGAGCTATAGGAATATACTGGGAGAGACTAAATGCTAACAACATCTTTGGTCGTTCTGCGTGACTGAGGGCACGCAGAAAGACCAGACAGGTACACATCAACTCGTCTAAGCTCAGGTAAGAACACATCACAGTATGTAAAAACGGCCTGTTCCTTTTAAGGGGTTCCTAGCAGGCAATTTCAGAATTGAACTGAGCTTCCAACGGTCTTATGACCATGTAGCATCAATTTGTATCTTAGTTTTATTGTACCCGTTTGTACTTAATTAAGAAATATATTTATAAAAATAAAAATGATATTGTGTGTCCACAAAATTACGATATTAAGAAAATACAGTTTTTTCCACTGCTCATGGACCTGTAACTGCAGTTACATGTATATTCTACCCCAAAAAACAGTAGAAAAAAATCTGAAATAAAATGTATATATATATTTTTTTATTGTCCAAAGAAAATGTTGTGCATAGTTGTTTTTTTTAATTAAAAGAAATGAATGAATAAAATAAAGATTTTTTTTTTCTTACAGCAACAAATTTTGAATAATCGTGATTTCAGTTATTACTAATACAGTCGTGATTATTATTTTTTCGAGAGGCCACTGGAATGGAAAGCAAAGGCGCCAAGTGAACCACCGCTGCTAAACACCAATACAATACAAATATTAGTAAATATTTTTTTCCACATAAGAAGTTGCATAATGTATCTTTTAATAGTTAAATACTAATTTAACATCAGTCGTGATAATTAAAGCAACAACAATATCTTAATGCGCCTCCCTCCTTAGATGTGATAAATGTCTGAATTACAATATACTACAAGGATTATGGAGGTTACAGAAGGAGGATAACGATTAACTGTCTGCGTTATGGTCAAATACTTGCAAATTTGAATTACAAATGTAAGTCAGTAGTAATAATAAAAACCTTTGTGAAGCAAAGGATCACTTAAGGCCAAAATGTATGCCTTTTTTTTATCAGTAAAGTAGGGCATCTGTGGGGTAAGAACAAGATACAAGTTTCCATCTCAGTTTGTGGTGGTTTAGATCTGACGTGCTCTGGTGAAGCGGTGCTTTAACAACTGAGCAGAGGCAAAAACAGTGCAGTCACTTTGTTTTGCCTGTTTTTAAACAGAGCAGCTGTCGAGACAAGTTTAAACACACTTATAGTAGTTTTTAGGGCTGGGACGATACGCATTTGTCACGATACTGGGGGCCTGATACGTATTGTGATACAATATATTCCATGTTCGAAGAATTTATGATTTTTCATTGTAACTTGGGCTGCCACGATAATTGCTATATCAACTTATCAATAAATAACAGATAAACAATATATTTTTGGGCTCGATATTTATCGTCTGTTATTTATTAGCGTTTCTCCCACTTATTTCTTTGTAAAACTTTGATTTTTAACTGAAGCAAATAGATTTTCATTATATTTCATCATGATCATTGCAGCTTGTGTGGTATTTTAGGATGTGATGATGCACTTTTAGACCAAAGCATCTAGTATCGTTAATCAATAATCTCGTTTATCTCGATTCTTTCCTGCCTCAATGTATCGAACTTCAAATAGTTATCGTGACAGGCCTAATTGTAACAAACTTTACAAAATGTAATGACAGAAGCATTTTGTCTTGTTTAAACCAATCAGTGCCAAATCTGCTTTGCAAAGTGTTAAACTAGACTTTCTCCTGCCTGTACAAGGCAGTTCTATATATTCTATATAATGGAGCTGAGAATCAAAAGTATTGTGATACATTTGAAACCAAAGGGTAAGGCCTCGGGTTTACATTTTTCTTTGGAAAGATCAAATGACTATACATATTAGGGCTGGGACAAAATATCGGATCGGACTTGGATCGCACCCCTCCTGGAACCGCCACTTTAACATGGTGGAGGGGTTTGAGCCCGAATGATCCTGGAGCTCTGTTGTCGGGAGCTTCATGCCCCTGGTAGGGTCTCCCAGGGTAAACAAGTCCTAGGTGACGGGTCAGACATAGAGCGGTTCAGAAGCTCCTTATGAGAGACCAACAAGCCCGGTCAGAACCATGAGGCCGTCCTTCTGTGGACCCACCACCTGCAGGAGGAGCCATAAGGGGCTGGTGCCATGTGAGCAGCTCCAACAGCTGCCCCCGCGACCCGGCAACGGACAAGTGGAAGAAAATGGATGGATGGACTAAGATCGCAATACTTTTTGCCGCAATACCAAGTATCGATGCTTTATCTATCATGTAGAATTATGCTTGAACCCCAGTGTTGCTCTCCAAGCCGCGGACATGCATCGGGCCACCTAACCGAGTATTTAGGCAGCATCTACAACACAGACTCGGGATTGGCATCATATAATATAGAAAGTTCAAAACGCTGCTTTGAAAACCTTCCATTTCTCCTTTTAAAAACGCTTTTGACGCAGCTTACACATGTGTTTAATTTGAGTGATGTTTTTATAGATAATGGAATTCCTCATAAAGTGGACTCTGCGCCTCGACTGGGATTCATTCTGTTATGGGAAAGCCTTAAATAAACTGCAGCTTGTTATCGCGCCGTAATAAATCAACATTTTAGACAGGAACTCCCAAGAGCTTCCACATGCCTTCAGTCCACATTTGACACAAAACTTAAATGTCCGGGAACTGAATTATTGTTTTGGATTCTGTTGAAACTAAATATTTATTGCAGATTATATTGCAGATTTTTTCATGAAGATAATGATGAGATTGTTTACTCTTGCTTTTCAGTTTTATCTGAAAGGTTTTGGGACCGGGTCTAAAAGTGGCCTGCGGGGATTCTTCATGTTTTGACTTTTTGAAGATGAAATAATGTTTCCGTTCCATAATCAGCCTCGGTCTGTTTAATGGACGCGTCTAAAGTCAATGCTATGCCGGCTTTTAGAGTGGAGTTTGGACTTTGGAGGAATAAAAATGGAAATTGTTTTATGTTAAATTATGCTGGAGTGGAGAGCGTTCATCTGTGCTCCGTCCAACTGGTCTAAAAATGGAGGATTGAGTCCTTTAAACAAGGGGAGCTCGGAGTAGAGTCGCTCCTCATCCTCCACACTGCATCTTGTTACAGACTCTGCTCGGTTAAAGGGAAGTAACAAAGATCTTAAACGGTTGTAATAAAGAAGAGAAGCATGTCATTTATAATAAATGCACTTTATTTGTACAGAATTGTTCAGACATTCACAAATCACTATTTCTAAGTACAGAGGCCAAAATGAGAGACGCGCTAAATGGGTAAAAGGCAAAACTGCAGGTTTGAGGTGAGGGAAGTTATGGCAGGAAAATGGAATGGGTGCTGTATTGATTATTTTATTTTTTATTTTTTTATTTATTAGGTTCCCCATCAGCCACTAGCTGCTGCTATTCTTCCTGGGGTCCATAGAAAAATACAAAATATACAATTACACAAAAATGATCCAAAATACATAACTGACACAACAGTTGTATGTAAAATATGGCCTGACGTTTCTATCAGGCAAGATAATAAAATCCCAATAAAATAATAATTAATAATAATAATTAGATCTCTAAGGTGCAGATTTCACTCTGTAACAATTTAAATGAATGAACTGAATCAATTCCAATTCAATACAAAAAAAATACTTAAGTCGTGTGACCGTCCAGTGATGTTGCGATATATTGTTCTTCTCGCGATACGGATATTGCATCACCTAATATCACAATACCATATTTTTCGCAATATATTGTGCAGCCGTAATGGCGTCATGATCAATGGCCGCTCTGCTTTGTGACGACGACACTAGAGGCTGCTGTTGCTCCACCATTGCTGTAGTACCGCCATATAGCCACTAGTCTCCCAATGGAAAGCATTGCACTATAGACACGTTAAAAACAACTTTAGAGCCTGGTGCCTAATTTTCGGGAACTTGATGCAGCTAGATATTCCTCCTGTGATAACGCTGCGTTTGTAGCAATAAAAGGCACCAGGCTGGTTTTCGTATTAAACATTTCAGAAATGTCGTACTTAATGAGGGCCGGACTGTTACGCGAACTACACGTCACACAAGATCCCGCCCTTATGCCCTTTTTAGGAACATGCTTCCCCAGAGCTGGGGAGGAGGAGTCTGTGAATCTGCCATGATTTCCCCCTCGAACGTGGTCATTGTGGTAAACGGGGAGGAGTGAGGAGGAGCTGTCTATTTATATACAGTCTATGGTCATGATATGAGGGATAAGATATAACTTCATTAATCCCAGAGGATTTTTTTTGCCAAAGGAGCTTATATAATGAGCTAGAAGAGGCAGAAGAATGAATGTAATAAACGCAGTGCTGTGCTCAAAGAGACAAAACACTATTATATACTATAATAAAGCACTGACTTACTTCCATAATCTCTGTCTGTTGCAGGTGCCATGAGTGAGCTGAACGAGCTGAACGTCCCGATGGGGCCGCCCTCCCCGGGGGTGGGACAGCGGTCTCCTGACGATGGGGGCATGGACTACAGGGACTGGGTGAGGCGCAGTTACCTGGAGCTGGTCAGCTCTAACCACCACTCGGTCCAGGCGCTGTCCTGGAGGAAGCTCTACCTGAGCCGCGCCAAACTCAAAGCCTCCAGCCGCACCTCGGCTCTGCTCTCAGGGTTCGCTATGGTCAGTCACACACACATTCACCTGAGAGTCTGTACCAGGCTCAACAAGACATCAGGGAATAGCCTGGGGCCGTCAGGAGGGTCCCATCACATACAACATGCTAATTATTATAGAGAATTATTAGCATTTATCATTTACAGAATATTTCAGTGTGTGTATTGTACGTTATTTTATGATAAAGTGTTTTTCATAATCACATAAGTTGATGACTTTCATGTTCCTTGTGAATATAAATTAATATCATACGCTCCAGTTTACAGTAGACCTTCATGTACATACAGCCAAATGTTATGTAAGTTACACTGTAACTACACAACTGTTTATCTGGGGCTGGTTGGAGCAGTTAACAAGATAAACATAGCTTTGTTAACTTCATCTTTTGAGAATTCATCTCCCCGTGAGTCTAACATTAAAATAATGATGTACATTTTTACTAAACTACATTTTTTTCCATAGACTTTTCTAAAAGTTTGAATATCCAGAGCATAAAGGCACAAAGGTTGTGAGAAGCCTTTGGGTAAAATTAATGCTGTGGTGTTTATCGTTTCTCTGTCCTTGTTAGTTTGAAGGTGCATTATGCAACTTTTTATGTGGGAAAAAAAAGAGTTGATATTTGCATTGTAGAGATCACTGTGATTGAAAGTAAAGGCACCATGCTGACCTCTTATACAGCCGCCGGGTCACTACAAGGTCAAATACACACAAATATCTACAAACTTGCCTCCCCCTGCTGTATATTGTTACTGTATGTGATTACTTACTTTGCAGAATGTAAGACGAGGTGGTCGTTTTTGCACATTTTATAAAATTTGTAAAACATTTAGACCTCCAGACTATCACTTTAAAGGGGGGGTATTATGCAAAATCGACTTTTTCAAGCTTTACATCATGTTATTATGTCACTCCCTTATTAAAAACATGCCTGAAGTGTTGCCTTGGCACATTCACGTATTTTTGAGTAATCTGTAAAAACTCTGATGGCGGCCATTTTAGGGATAGGTTTGCCTGAGTCCTCCTAGGAACGCCCCACCTCCTGGAGACGCCTCCGAGCTTTCGTCACCAGCCGAGTAACCAACCACTGCTCCTCAGCAGAACCCCCTCCCCACTGATGCCACAGACAGTGTGTGGAGGGGGCGTGTCGGAAAGGGTCAGAGGTTCTTAAAGAGACAGAACCTATTTCAAGACATTCACTACAGCCATTTTGAGAGAGCAATTTTATACAAGGCAGTTATTCTAATTTACTGCATTTACAGACCAACAGAAGGTTTGGTCATCAATGTAGTGTGATTTAGACTGGTGCTATGTGATTGAAAAAAGCATAATACCCCCTCTTTAATGCTTGATGCTTACTTTTTGTAGAGTGCTGTACCGCAATACAGTTACTCCCCGAAACTGCTGACACACTGTGACCTTTGCCAGCGTGACTGACCTGAGTGTGCCTCTGCCGCAGGTGGCGATGGTGGAGGTGCAGCTGGAGATGCAGTACAGTTACCCGCGCGTCCTGCTCATCGCCTTCAGCGTCTGCACCACGGTCCTCGTGGCCGTGCACCTCTTCGCGCTCCTCATCAGCACCTGCATCCTGCCCAACGTGGAGGCCGTCAGCAACATCCACAACCTCAACTCGGTGAGCGAGTCGCCGCACGAGCGCATGCACCACTACATCGAGCTGGCCTGGGGCTTCTCCACGGCGCTGGGCATCCTCCTGTTCCTCGCCGAAGTCGTGCTCCTGTGCTGGATCAAGTTCTTACCCGTGGACTCCAGCCTCAAGAAGACGCAGCCCACGCCGGCGCCGTCCGACAGCGGCTGGCAGGCGGCGCTGGCGTCCACCATCATCATGGTGCCGGTCGGGGTGATTTTCGTGCTCTTTACCATTCATTTTTACCGCTCGCTGGTGCGCCACAAGACGGAGCGCCACCACCAGGAGATCGAGGAGCTGCACAAGATCAAAATCCAGCTGGACGGTCACGAACGAGGGCTGCACCACGTTTAAGGTTCAAACTCATCCTTATTTATTGCTTTGTGCACAGGAGCCAACGGTTACACACAAAGGGCTATTTATGTCGGGTTTGTTTTATCTTTACGGACTCCTCTAAGCGGGAAACTATTTGGACACACCATATGAGAAGATGCCAATCATTTGAAGAGGTGTTGCATTTGTTTTTTTCTCTATGCAAAAAAAAAAAAGGGACAAAGAGTGAAAGAGCAGACGAGAGAGCTCAACTCAAATGTGACAAGTTATGTTTATCAATCCCTGTTGCCAATTTAGCTTTTACAAAATATTCTTTCATTTGAACACGTTTAAAGAAACCCGTGGATCTAGACCAGGGGTAGACAACGTCAGGCCTGAGGGCCAAATCCAGCCCTTCAGCACAGCACCTCTGGCCCTCAAGATGATTTTGAGAAACATTATCACACAAATCAGAGAGTACTTTGAACATTATTAGAGTTAAATGGGAGGAAAAAAGGTAGAAATACTGTCAATGCACCCACGTAGGTCATATATTATGTACAACACTGGCATTTGAAGGAAGTGCTCTGGAAAAAGAATAATCGTTTTAAATAAAATTATGTATTTTCCTCCCCCTACATGTTCCAACAATGTCCTAAGGCAGTGGTTTCCAACCCTTTTTGCCTCGCGTACCCCTTGAGTCGTGGATTTATACTCTGAGTACCCCATACCTTGAAGATTTTGCCAATATTATTACAAAGTGACCAACTAAATTAATATTATACAGTATTTAACAGTTTGTTGTGTTTAAAATTAAGCTACAACACTCTTAAAATCAAACCATTTACTGAAAAGCATAATTAAAACTAACTTTCCTTTGAAATTCATATTGAAATTATTCTTGAATAATTCCAAGTACCCCCTGCTAAGTGCTCAAATACCCCCAGGGGTCCCCGCACCCCTGGTTGGGAAACACTGTCCTAATCTGTAGAATGAGCCCAGACCTGTTCACCACAACTGCCTCTAAATTCCTGCACCGTCACTCAAAAAGGTGTTAATTCGGGTCGCACGAGCTTAATATAGAAGCTGCAGTTACACGTATGACCTGAGGCGGCAGTAGTGAGTATAAAATGGCTAACTTGCATCTAGCCCTTTTAAGGAAGAAATCTATTTGAATTAAGAGATTAAATCTAAGGTTTGAGTTGATTTGGTCTGGCCTTAGATGAGATAAATCCTCTAATAGTAGTTATTCTCTTAATTCAGATAATTTTGTGTCATTTCAAGTGAAAAACAATTGTCTGATTTTAAGTGGGTTTTATTCTTGTTCCATTTATAGCATTTGTATCTTGGATTAGTTCAAACCGACTCAAATTCAACATAGAAGAACTTTTATTCAAGCAATTTTCAGTAATATATCTCATTTAAGATGGTCATGTTTCCAATGTTGTGCTTTACTTTGGGCTAATAATCAGTTTATAATCCTCGATCTATTTACAATAAAGAAAATCGTCCGCCAAGAACACCTACCCCTGATCTAGACTAACCAGTGATTTGCTGCTCACTTGAAACTTGGAAAAGAGTCAAAAGAATTTAGAAAATGTGTTTCAACTTGCCCACGTTTTAAACCTGACGTAGCAGCAAAAGTGTAGTTGGTGTTTTTCCCTGGCTTTTCCTTCTATAAAGTCTGAAGTTTATCCAGAGTGTTCGGTCGTAGCAAAGGTTTTCAAAATAATAGTCATCTCGACTTGGTTATTTTGGAACTTTTACAAGGGAAGAAATCTTGTTGGTATTTTTTCCACCTCACAGTTTAAAACAATTACACACTGCCTGAACAAACAGTAAAGTTCACACTAGGGATGCACCGATACCACTTTTTCTAAAACCGATACGAGTACTTTGAAGTACTTGCCGATACCGAATACCGATACGAGTACGAGGCATTTTCTTCTACAAACTTTTTGAAGTGAATGACGGTTTATAGACTGAGTTTTTCACAGCAGATTGGTTTGTAATTAGTTAATTTACTCATTTACATTTCCTTGAGTAAAGTCGGCGACACTTTTTAGAGAAGTTACCAGATGCCATTTTATTTAAAAGTTTTATTGTCCATCATAGACAGAACAGCCATGTCCAAAAGCTCTTCAATGCTTGTGCTTTATTCATTTATCTATTTTTATTTAACAATAGTATTGAGATGTTACTTGTTACTGCAGATAAATGGTCTATTTTCACCTACAGCTCTGTGTAGATTTTCTCGTGTGTTTATAGAAACTTATCCAGTAGCTTCAGCATTTTGATCATTTTGCAGCAGCTCATTTTGGCTCTATATAAACATGCTGTATCTCTTTAATTTGGATTTTCTGAGGACTTTTTAGTCACTGGGTTAGTTTATCAGATGAATAAGCCCCTGGGCATAAAACGGCGTAAGAATCGCCAGAACTGTTAGCTACGAGTTAGCGGCTAGTTAGCAACATTAGCCTGTATGTTGTAAACACTGCAGACGCTGCAGCACTAACAACATTTTGCTCTGGTTAAATCCAGCTCAGACTCTGAATATTATATTTCCACTAAAGAATTCTCCAGTTTGTTGGTATTTTCTCTCCTCAGTGAAGAGGGGCGTCCTGTAGGAGCGGAGGCCACAGGTCAAGTGGCGTCAGTTTCTGGTATCGGGACCTCATTAATAAGAACATGCATGCGGTATCGGCCTAATACTGGTACCGGTATCGGTGCGTCCCTAGTTCAGACGCTGCAATACTTCGTTGAAGCGCCTTTAGCTTCGATTACAGCACATTCGCTGAGGCTTTGTTTCCATTAGCTTCTGCAATGTTCAAAGATCCGGTGTAACTTTCATTTTTCACCAGGATCTTTCTTTGTATTGATGATGGGAGAGTGTGACCACGGTGCAAAGCCTTCTCCAACACATCCCAAAGATTCTCAACGGGGTTAAGATCTGGACTCTGTCGTGGCCAATCCACGTGTGAAAATGATGTGTCATGCTCCTCTTTTAACAACGTTAGCCCCGTGAATCCTGGCATTGTCATTCAGCTCGTCAGCTGATCTCATTCTTTAGGCTCATAGTGTTGCTGAACCTAGACCTGACCAACTGCAGCAACTCCAGATCAAAACTGTTTGTTCAATCCAGATTAGGGCTGGGTATTGTTACCAGTACTTTAACAATACTTTCTGATACTGATACTATACTATAATAGCCTGGCTAACACCAGACTAAAATCACAAGTGATATTTAGTCTGGGGACCACCAATTCATTTTCTCGTAGGAGAGGTGTGGTTTACGATCGTCCATACTCGTTTATTGGGCGATACAAACAAAAAAAAAAAAAAAGTCTCATGCGTCTGCACGTAGCCCCAGCCAATCATATCATCGTATGAGATGACGTATGACGTACCCGCTGTAAACTTTTGAGCTAAATTATTTAGAACAAGGTCTAAAGCTTGATCAAAAAATACCATCGTGTCTGCTGCTGTCATGTTGGATCCGTAAATAAACTTTTTTTTAAATTATCCGTAAATAAACTACAAGCTTCCATATATCGAATAGTGCGTCATCGTCTTGCCGTCCCTCCTCGCTCTGTGATTGGTTCCCAAATCCACCGGAGATTTGGCCATGGTCCCCAGGCTGTTGTGCAATAATTCGAGCGCACACAGCAGCCTGGTGTTAGCCAGGTTAATACTATAATATAAAATATAAACAGAAAACAGAACAATGATATTTGGAGGATGTTTACTGTATCGGGTTCATCTGCAATGTCAAGAAATGTGTGAAAGTGAGGAATAATTTTTGGGGAAAATGGGGGAAATTGTGACAACAAATAAATAAATAAAAAGCAACAAATGTGGAGAAAATGGGGAAAATATTCGTAAGAAAAAATTGGGGCAAACATTCAGAAATAAATGGGGGGGAAAATCATTCATAGGAGCTAAAATAACCAAGTCACTTCCTTTAATGCTGTCCCTGCTTATATTTTTTCGATACCCGTAGTACCAAAACTTTTTTTCTGATGCCATACTGGTATCGTTTAACGGTACCAGCCCTAATCCAGACGGACTCTTTATTTTTTGGTCAGGCAGTGTGTATGTTTTGCGCACGTATGTAGCAAGTCTATAACTGGATTTCAAAGTAGACATAGGTCAGGATCATGGATGTTCAGACTTTCTTTTATTATCATTATTGAGGTGGCCCAAGATCCTAAACTTAAAGTCATAGTGTGGAAGTCCCTCCTTCCCGGATCTCAGCCTCAGAGTCTAGTATCCTCCCACGTCGACCAATGGGATGAGCGTTTCCCGTGAACCAGCATGCCCGGTCCAATCAGAAGCGAGGGGGAGGAGCTGGATCGTTTACTTTTGAAAATTCTGTTCCTGCTCTCCTCATTTTGCAAATTAAGAAGGTTATCTGCTTAAAGAGGGAAGGAATTTCTCCTCACTTTGCAAACTGACAGACTATCACTTTAAACTGAGGATACTGAACACCTCAGTTAACCCTGGGACACTGAGATATGTACGTATGTTCTTACTTTTGGCCTTAATCTTATATTTTCTATCCAAGGACCATCAATTATCAGACTATCTTTAAACTCCAGTATGTTGTTTACAAAAGCTACAACAGCACACGCCTTCTACTGTCTGAACCAACACGTCTTGTGAAATTGCAACATCCTACGCTTGAGAAGACGAGCTGCCAAATGTTGCAAGGTTTAGCAAGTGCCTAGCCTCTTATTTGTGTAGTCTTAACAGATTGAGTTTCAAGCGGAGCAGGAAACCGCATCTGTGTGTGTTGCTGTCTTTGGCTGTCTTAGCTTTTTTGATTTCGGCTTTTATCAGGCGACTTTACCGGAGCTTTCCATCCAACAGGTCTGACTGTGCAAACCAAATGTGTCGTTTTACTGCTCCAGGAAGCCGCCCAGTCGCTGATGTTCTTCTTTGTAAATAAGGGCTTCGTGTAAAGTTCCCTCAAGGGCAAAGAACTGTTTAAGCACAAGACTTCTTTATGTATACTTTGTTTGCTGCTGCTACATATATTCTCATACCTCGAGCGTCTTGCAAAATTAGCTCAAAGGCAGGGATACGGTTCATGATCAGCAAAAAAAACAAAAAAACATTTGATAGATTTGCAATTAATACGTTAAAATCACACTTCTTTTCAGGAGCGTTAACATTTAAGCAAAAAAAGAAAAGGTGTTTACATGGTACACCTGGTATATATTACGTTTCCTGCTACTTCCTCTGTATAGTTTGTTTATTGTAAATTCGACTAAATTATGCCAAATTTCCCACTAAGTCGTGGGTTCCCAAACTTATCAGACCCCAAAATGACCACGCAAACAATACTGGGACCCCTCTGTAAAAGACGAACATAAAACTATAATATTGATAATATTAAGCAAAAGATATTTGGATTATTCTGGATTTATTTCCAGATCTATGCTGTTTTACATTAAGAATTATACATAAAGTATTTTTTCTATATTATTTTTTATCTTCGGGACCCCCCTGTGCTCGCAAAATAAAAAAAAAAATTGGATAATTTTCAGTGTAAAACGGCATATAGTTAAAGTGATAATCTGGAAGTCTTAATGTTTTACAAATTTTATAAAATCTGCAAAAACGACTACCTAGTCTTGCAGTTTCATGTTAAGTAAGTTATAGTGTATATATTACTTTTGTGAAGTCCCTCATTCCCGGATCTCAGCGACTAATCAGAGTCTAGTGTCCTCCCGCATTGACCAATGAGACGAGCTTTTCCTGTAAACCAGCATGTCGGGTCCAATCAGGAGCGAGGGGGAGGAGCTTGATTGTTTACTTTGGAAAATTCTGTTCCTGCTTTCCTTATTTTGCAAACCGAGAGGGGCTTTCTGCTTAAAGAGGGGAGGAATTTGATTGTTTCCTTTCAAATTTAACTCCATCTCTCCTCACTTTGCGAGGACTATCACTTTAAGGAAATCCAGTCAAAAAAGATGTCACAAACTTGAGTTTTGGCTGTGACTTTTTTACAGTCTGGGTTCTGGGTTGTTTGCGTGGCCATTTTTGGGGTCTGCACGGCGCAAATGGCGTAAAATATAATGATTTCCATTTGCTTTGAAGCTTTACTAAAATACAGCCTCGCCTTTCATAAATATTTGCTCCACTGTGGCATTTGGATGTAACACATTGAACGCTGAAAGCTTAACGGCGGCGGTGCTTTCAAGGCCTCTCAGCTGTTCCGTAACTTCAAGCTCTTTACACACGGGAGCAGAGCACACGGCTCAGCTCTCCGCTCTCCTAACGTCTTAATTTTGATGACATTTTTATACTGTTACTGTTTTATATAAGCTTCTACTGCACAAGTCTCTGGTGCTTCACTGTGAATGTTACTGATGTTTCTTAAAGATCTGGTTATTTCCTTTTTGTTTATCACTGTGGAGGGGGGAGGGGGGGTTACTGAGCATGGCTTTCTGACCTTCTGTTGCTGAATATACAGGAAATGGTGCCAAAAACTACTTATTTGGATGAAGAAGGAATGCGGTGGAGGGGGGTGAAGCATGAAATATGTGCCATCTTTTGTATAACATTCCAAAAAAAAAAAGAAAAAAAACTGACCAAAGCCTCGCCGCGCTTTCTGTTTTGTTACTGACACAAAGTTATACTCTGAAACAATGCACATATAATAAACTATTTACAAAAAAATCGTCTGTGTTTGTTGTGTTATTATGAACATTCAGTAAACAGTGTATTGCTATGTGGCTTACTGTAGGTTATAGGTTATTGCTTTTTTGGGTTTGGTCACCAGGGTTTAACATCTTACTGAGGATCACAACAACAAAATACTGAGTCAAATACTGAGTCAAATTGCTCTACTGACTATTTTTATTGGGGTCAGTTATGTTATTTCTGCAGAATATTGTATTTGGTAGATTATTTATATATACCAGTATTTTAATTGATGCTGGAACTCTAGATTTGTTATGTTATGTTGATGTTGTTTATTAAGCTTATCTTTACTTCCTTTATCTATACATAGTTCTTGCATTAAATTGGATTCAAACTGGTATGAAATATACATTTCTTGGTAAATTATGATGTCGCTCAACAATTTTTAAAATACCAAAATTGTGATCTAAATTACGTTCAGTGTTGGGCAAGTTACTTGACAATTATAATATATTCTATATTAGTGATTACAGCTCTAAAATATATGTTTGTATTACATATTACTGTTTCGCAAATGTAGCTGAGTTATACTACTTTGAGTTCCTTTTGAGTTCCTTTTGGCAAAATATAAGCTAAATATAGTAATAATGCCGACAAGCAAAAGGGCTGTCACTTTCCCCATTCTCTTGTGTTTTGTTTTGAGAACATTAAATACACACAACTGCAGATCTTTTATGATTTGGTGCTGCATTTTATTTAGAGGAAATTTTGCGTTTTATTGTTCATACATTTAAATGCTCTTGTAACTCGAGTTGCTTGAAATGTAATGACTAATATATTCCCGCATTTTGTGTAAGTAATATGTTATATTCCTTAGCTACAGAAAAAGTCATATATTTTTACTTTTGTGATGCGTTCCCCCCAACACTGATTACATTCAGTTGCCGTTTTGTCTGAAATTGACCACTTTTTTTTTGCCCAAAAGTTGCCCTTTTTTCCAATTCTCAGTCCTTTGATTAAATGTTTGCACATCTTCAGATATTAGATATTTGCTGATTTTTGTTTTACTCTGTAGCATTAAAATATTTGAAAATGGCTTTAAAAACATTACATTTGACTAACTTCTGCCTGGATAAAGCCTGATTTACTGATATTCTCTATACATTCTCACGATGTACCGCTCCTGGACACTAGATGGCGGTGCGCACCTCCCGTTCACCTCGACCCCTCGCCCTCACCCGCAGAAGAAGTCGTTACCATCGCAACCCTCAACAGATGCTAACTATGCTAACGGCGAGCTGTTAGCATAGCGCCAAATTCCGATTTTATCCGAGTGTAATTTTCCTTTTTGTCAGAGGAATCGTCTGTGTTTGATCTCAGGAAACAAACCGCTGACCATCATGGCGGAAACGTGGAACTCGGACACGGGAGAAGCGATTTACAGGACACGAGACGCTATCAAGAACATGAAGATCAAGTAAGCTCCTGAACTACAACCCATTATATAAATACTGCGAGCGGAAATGCTACAGTTATGAGTTTAGACCTCTGTTTACCGCGTGAGAGCGAATTGATCATTTCAGGGATGTGTTAGACTAGTTGATTTACGTATACGTGGTGTATTCAAACATTCATCACCAAATCCATGCCCAAATTTGCGGTGATGAGTTGGAGATAAATAAGTAATACAGTAAATAAGAAGTATCAAAAATATAAGACGGATCACTGTGGCTGTCCTTTCTACAATTGTAGTGTTGGAGTTCAATTTTGATGTCCTGAAAGCCTCTGAATGATCAAACACATAATCAGATGGTCATAAATACGGTAGAAAAACAAAACCTTTTACTTGTATTCTCCTTCATTTTAATTTTAAATACATAAGCGGTACATTCAAGCAGAACAATGTCAACTTCATCATTTTAGATTCATGCATTCAAGTCTTGTTTGGTCAAAATTGTTTGGAGTTGAGAGTGGCTCAGAATATAGAAATGTGTGCAGCTGCAGCCTGTTGTTGTGTCCCTTTGCAAGACACTTCACTCACCTAGCCTGTGTGAATAACAGTGTTGGGTAGTACCTGAGTATGTATTCAGAATACGTCATTAGAATACTCATTTTGAGTAGCTGTATTATGGTAAAGTTACTCATTCATTTGAGGGCATTTAGAATACAGTTACTTTCTAAATATCAAAGGAATACATTGAAGTAGTCAATCATTAAAGGTGGGGTATTATGCAAAATCGACTTTTTCAAGCTTTACATCATGTTATTATGTCATTCCCTCATTAAAAACATGCCTGAAGTGTTGCCTTGGCACATTCACGTATTTTTGAGTAATCTGTAAACACTCTGATGGCGGCCATTTTAGGGATAGGTTTGCCTGAGTCCTCCTAGGAACGCCCCCACCTCCTGGAGACGCCTCCGAGCTTTCGTCACCAGCCGAGTAACCAACCACTGCTCCTCAGCAGAACCCCCTCCCCACTGATGCCACAGACACTGGCTGTTTCTCAATTGCGAGGATCCGTCCTCCGTTTGGCCACTTCGTTGACGTCCTCGGTGGCGGCTCCTCCAAAACGGAGCGGAGTGTCCTCTCTCCGCCGCATTTGAGCTCAAATGGAACGGCCTCCGGAGCGAGCGGCTGCGTCAGGTCACGTGTCAATCTATGCTCATTATAAATAACAGAGGCCAGGAAACTGTTTATGTGGAACAAAATTTTTTTTAAAGTGAGTTCAAACTAATAAAGTTTTGCGAGAAAAGAAAAAAGAAACTATGTTGCAGTGCATCATGGGTAATTTCAGCTCTCCGAGGCAGCGGAGGATCCACTGCTGTATCCTTCGTAAATGAGCCAAACGGAGGAGTCGAGCTGCGAGGGGGCGAGTGGTCCAGGTGAAATGGAACACCACTTGGCGGCGCAGTGAGGACACGAGTGACGTCCGAAGTGGTCGAGACGCCGAGGATCCTGGCAATTGGGAAACAGCCAGCATGTGGAGGGGGCATGTCTAAAAGGGTCAGAGGTTCTTAAAGAGACAGAGGCCTATTTCAAGACATTCACTACAGCCATTTTGAGAGAGCAATTTTATACAAGGCAGTTATTCTAATTTCCTGCAGTTACAGACCAACAGAAGGTTTCGTCATCATTGTAGTGTGCTATAGACTGGTCCTATGGGATTTAAAAAAGCATAATACCCCCTCTTTAAATTCAGTGCCACATTTATAACAATAAGAAAGAGAAGGTCAAAACAGCCGGGTAAAGGGAAAGGTTTAGCCCTACATCATACTGGGCTGTGGGTTTACTAATAAGTCTATAACAGGGGGTGTAGCATAGCTGCATGTTTTTATGCCATTTTTATACTTCAATGTTATGCAAATCAACATGAAAGTATTCTAATTATTGAGAATACAGTGCTGTGATTGAAAGTAACGAAATACGTATCAAAGCATTGTCCCCAACACTGGTGAATATAGTGTAAGGATAGACGGTAGTTTTGGTGAAAGTCACATTTCGACTGGAGCGGACCAGGCGGGTGTTTCCACTGTCAAAAGTGAACTGCTCTGGGTCCAAAGTTTCTCCAACCTCAGGCCCCTTCAGGTCTTGGATCTGGAGCACTTTTTATCAGATTGGCAGCCTTGCTTCTGTTTATCTACCCCAGGGAAGCTGTGGCTACATACTGTACGTAGCTTAACCACCGCAGCGCATCAAATGAAAAAACACTTTGAGCATCTGCAATATAAAACAAATGTAATGTTGTTGTTATTAATGAGAGTTTCAAAATGTATCATCAGTAAATGTCACCTGTTGGCTTGTGTATTGTGAAGTCCTGACATCTGAACATTTTGTGTGTATGGTTTTCTCCTTTGAGGGTGCGGATTGAGCGGCTGACGTCCGCCGCCTCTCTGTCCCAGCACCTCCAGCAGCAGGTACTGTCCCAGCAGCCGGACAAGAAGAAGAAGAAGAAGGGAGACCTGGAGCTCGAGCCCCTCGCTGCTCCGGGACAAAAAGGTATTAGTAGGGCTGCTAGATTATTGAAAAAATAATAATCACGATTATTTTTGTCATAATTGAAATCACGATTATTCAAACGATTATTTGTTCCCTATAAAAAAGAAGGTCTTTATTTATATATTTATTAATAAATAAAACTATGCTGAATATTCTCTGTTTTCTGAACAGTCATAAAAGTACAAATGATTTCAAGTTTGCCTCGATTAAGGAGAGGTCTCTGTTTCACACCTGCCCCCTGCTGGCCAGCCCTCACACCTGCGCAAGCAAACTGAGCAGCACTGTTTGTTTTTAAGTCAGGCAAAAGCATGAGCCATGGCACGTGAAATGCAAAGGGGAAATAATCCCAGCGCCATGAAATATGCAAGTCTGCTTAGCAAAAAATTAAAAATAAAATTAAAAATTAAAAAGTGAAGAAAAAAAAATGTGAAAAAAAACAAACTTTTCAATTATGCTAATTTTTTAATCGTTTAGTGGAATAATCAAAATTGTAATCGAATTTCGATTAATTGCACAGCCCTAGGTATTAATGCAATGATGGCAAAAAGGGTTTATGGTCCCAGGTTTGTTCGTTTGGTTTGGGTGAGAACTTTCTTGAAGTTGAGTTTCCGTCGAGCCTTCATCAACCTAAAACTTGTGTAACAAACTAATCAGACTTTTTGTGCTTTTCTGTTTAGGTGACAATGAGGAAGAACTGGTGGTGGGTTGGCAGGAGAAACTTTTCAGCCAGGTAAAAGTTATTCTATGCACGTTAAATATATTTTTTTTTAAACATAATCTGTAATTAACCATACTCTTTTTTTTGTCCTAGTCTGAATATGAACTATTCCAAAATGAACACACCTGTCTGAGCCACTTGGAGCAGCAATACCACCGTGAAATCAAAGCTCTCATCAAAGGCAAAGGGCGACGGAACATCAGGATTTTCACCTACACTGACCACGACCGCTACACTGAGCACGACCGCTACATCAACAGGCTCCCAAACAGCCGGCGGGTAGGTCGCTCCACAGAACGCAACATGCTTTGGCTTTGTCGTGATTCTTGATTTACTAAGACTAGTATTTTATCTCAGCAATACACAGAAGATTCTCTGATCACAAGTAGATGCGAGCCGACCTTCCTGGCTGAGAGGATGGCGAATGTTCGGCACAGGCGCCAAGAAAGGCACGCGATGTAAGTAAAAAGCTAAAGGGAACTGCCAACATGTCCTCAAAGGTACTTCTGAGTTTATAAACCTAATGTACAGCAATAATTTATGTCCAGTCATTGACAAGCCAAGCAGAATTACAACAGAAACAGCAACACTAATAGACCATATTTTTACCAACAGATTCGAGGAAAAAGTCGTTGGGGGCTTATTCATTAGGGATGTTAGTGATCATTTGCCAGTGTTTGCAATATTTCCAAATTTTTTTACACGAGAAAATCAATCTCAGACCATTACTAAATTCATAAGAAGCAGCACGCCAAAAAATATTGAAGAATTCAAAAAGGAGCTCAGTAACCAAAACTGGTGTGATGTTTACGCAACTACTGACGCAAATATGGCATATGATACTTTCCTGTACAGATTTACAGAGCTGTATAATATCAACTGTCCAATGAAGAAGATCCATAACCAAGAAAACAAATCAGCAAAAAAACCATGGATAACAAAAGGCATTGAAAAAGCATGCAAAAAGAAAAATACATTATATGCAAAGTTTGTAAAAAACAGGACTATTGAGTCGGAAGAAAAATACAAAAAATATAAAAATAAATTGGTAAGTATTATCAGAAATAGTAAAAAGCAATATTTTTACACTCTCTTAGAACAACAAAAGCAAAATATGCAAGGAACTTGGAAAATACTAAACAAAATTATAAAAAAAACAAATAACAAACGAGAGTGTCCAAGTTACTTCAAAAACGACAATGAAGTCCTTATTACAAATCCTAAGGAGGTGGCGAACGAATTCAATGACTACTTTGTTAACGTTGGCCCCAATCTGGCAAAAGGTATTGCTGATTCAAAAAGTAAAAACATAAAGAGTTGTGAACGTATCAGTAGGAACACCTCCTCTATGTATGTGTCTGACATCACCAAAAATGAAATACTGGGAATTGTGAATGACTTTAAAAATAAAAGGTCAACCGATTGGACGGATATCGATATGAAACTAGTAAAAAATATAATCCACTTAATATTAGAACCTCTAACTTATATCTTTAATTTGTCCTTTAAATCGGGTGTCTTCCCAGATCAGATGAAAATTGCAAAAATCATCCCCATTTATAAGAGTGGTGACAGTCACCTACATTCAAATTATAGACCAATTTCACTATTATCCCAATTTTCTAAAATACTGGAAAAACTCTTTCTGAAGAGGCTTGATAGTTTCATAGAAAAAAGTGTGATATTAAGTGATGATCAATACGGATTTAGGAGCGGACGATCAACTTCAATGGCAGTTATTAAATTAGTTGATTATATAGCATCTGCATTAGACAAAAAGCATTTTACTCTGGGTGTTTTTGTCGACCTCAAGAAAGCCTTCGATACCATAGATCATAAACTGTTAATGAACAAACTAGAGCAGTTTGGTTTTAGAGGACGTGCTCACTCATGGTTAGAAAGTTATCTTGACAATAGATACCAGTATGTACATTTTAATGACCACCAATCAGAAATGCGTAAAGTAACCTGTGGGGTGCCCCAGGGTTCCCTGATTGGTCCAAAGTTGTTTATTTTATACATTAATGACATCTGTAAGGTATCCGATTTGTTAAAATGTGTTTTATTCGCAGATGACACAACACTGTATGTATCTGGGGACAATCTTCACCAACTAATTACTGATGTGACCAGAGAACTATCTAGAATCAAGCAATGGTTTGATCAAAATAAACTATCTTTTAATCTAAGTAAAACCAAATATATTATATTCAGTAATCGACAAATTAAAACTAGCATGAGCCTAAAGATTGATGATGTGGTACTAGAAAGGGTGAATGAAAACAAGTTTCTTGGTATATTATTAGATCATAAATTATCCTGGAAACCACACATCGCTCATGTTCAATCAAAACTGTCCAAAACAATAGCTATATTACATAAAGCCAAATATTTTCTAAATACACCCTCTCTGTATATTCTGTATTGCTCTCTTATTGTTCCACACATTACCTATTGTGTTGAAATATGGGGGCATGCCTATGCTACAAACACAAAACCTATTTTTATTTTACAAAAAAAAGCCATAAGGATAGTCAATCATTCTCCGTATAATGAACCAACAAACGAACTATTCTGCAAATTTAAAGCAATTAAATTCTGTGATCTAGTCAGCCTGAACACCGCTGTCTTTATGTACAAAGTCCATAGGAAAATACTGCCAGAAAATATACTTTGTCTGTTTGCAAACAGGGACCAGAAATACAACCTGAGAGGAGAAAACATGTTTAAAAAACAAATGGTCCAAACAAACTTTAAAATGAATACTATTTCGGTCAAAGGGGTCGACTTGTGGAACAATCTCAACAATGATCTTAAAAGGAGCAATTCCATTCATTATTTCAAAAAAAAGTTTAAAACCTTAATTTTTGAGAAATATACAAAAAATGCCTAAGAAAATGTGGTTAAGTTAAGCTCATGCATTACTGTTGTGCATAAATTGGAATAGAGAAACAAACAAGCATTTGTATTTACAATTTACCATATTATTATTTTAGTAAAGAAAAAAAAAAATGTGTACTGTATATGTGTGAATGTATATATATATAATATATTGTATACATTTGTTTTTTTTTGTAACGTCTTTGATGGGTAGATGTTGTTTTGTTGTTTTGTAAACAGGGTAGGAAAAATAAGCCACGGCTTCAGCCTACACCTTTTCGGTTACCCGCCTTGTCTGTGACGAATTTGCAGTACATACTGTACTTTTTGTTTTATATTTTTGTAACCGAATAAACATTCATTCTTCTTCTTCTTCTAAAAACTGCCATGATCCTTTGCTATGTTTATGTGCTGCTAACAATAGAGACTTTATGGTTTATTAATGCTAATACATGACAACAACTGCACTAAAATGAGGAACTTTCACATTAGCCTGGTGTCACAGACAAAACGAAAGAAGTTCAATGTATGGAAATCTGTAATTTTGTAATTGCCCTGTTAAGTATAATAAGAAAATATTAATTTCTTCATCCATCAATTATAATGTTTCATACTGAACATAAAAAGCCCCTGTAGAGATGATGGCGCTGTCCAAATATTTGCAAATTGCAGTTTGGATTTGATTGCACAAGTTTGTATGATAAAAATAAGCAAATAAAGGGCTGTTAAGTTGAGTGTAAGCGTTTGGAGTGCCTGTTGTGGGTGGAAAAGCATTATGTAAATTGAATATTTGTTTAAAATAGCTTTGACAACATGAAAACGTCAATAGTGCACAACTAAAACCTTTATCTGTGCTCTCAATACTCCAATCTTCCATATTACCCTAGTATTGTTTCGTCAAAACCATATTTAAGATTTTGCATTTGGACACCATTACATTCTTAAACTAAAGGATCTGTATCATGCTATTTTAGCCAACCCAAAATAAAGTATAGGAATTTATATGATATATTCTACCTCTACCACTATGAAGTACTATTTTTTGTAAGAAAAAAGTAGTAGAAGTATTTTCCGGGGGTATTTTGCAAACCCGGAAGGTAAGAAAAATGAACAGGCGTGTCCAGAGTAGGTTAGAAAGAGCTCCTTCTTCACAGCTTTCAGTGCAAACAATCTGTTCAGACGCTCAGGGGGTGTGTTTGTTTTCTCCGCAGGGACAGCACGGACGCCTCAGGCACTTCCTTTTTTTAAATTTTTTTTTTTTTTTTTTTTTTCATTTCTTTCTTACAACAGAAGTAATGAAAAAGCAGTTTTTTAAATTAAAATCAGGCTGTAAGGCATTACATTACAGATGTCGGGCTCTTCCCGTTTGACACTGACGTCAAAAACGAAGCCAAAAATCACTCTGGGGGTGTTTTTGATAAGGAAATAGCATAACAACATGACTAAAAGCTCAAAAGTCCATTTTTCATGATATAGGACTTTTAATATTAAGTTTAATTGTCGAATATGAATCTAATATGCTGCTCGCAGAGATATGGGTGTTCCCAAGTCCAAAATGATCAACTGGGAGCCGACGGACGACTTCATCCGGAACAGCCACGTGATCAACAACGCCATGCAGACCATGCACATAATGGGAGACCTCGGCCCCCCCGGAAGGTACCGCCCACTTCTTTACGATGTTCCAGCTTGTCTCCCGCTACAGTGTTCGGTGTCATTAATTACAGAACTGTTTTGGTTTGTTTTAGACTTGGTGAAAAAAGTAATGAATGTTTGCTGTTGACCATAAAAACGGATGGAAGTGGAACCGTGGTTGTAAAGCCAGACTTTAACAAGGGGAAGGAGCCCTACAGGTGAGTTCCAGTGAATCTGTGCTCTTAATACGTCATCTCTTATAAAGCATCGACTGTATGTTTTTGTGTCAATAACACGCATGATACGTTATAACCATACTGAAGCTGAATTATATGTCCTCTTTTAACTATCGTGTGTTGTTGATGCAGGATTGTGACGGAGGGAGAGAAGAAGGAGGTGTGGTGTCTGCGAGTGGAGGATGTGTCTGAATCCATGAAGACCGAGGACAAAGACAAGGAGCAGCACATGTACAAAGATGTGAGTGGAGCACACAGGAGTTCTGCATAAGTTTTACAGCATCTTGAAAGTAGGGCTGGGTGATATGGCCAAACAATTAAATCTCTATTTTTTTATTCAGTTTGGACGAACTGCTCAGGGTCCTGCTCATTAATATTTCATAATGTAGCGACAAGTAGGCCCATTAAGAAAACATAACCCTTTATTTTAAAAAAATGTTATTTCTGTTTTAGATATTCCTCGTCTGCTCTCAAAAGTAAAACCTCTAAATAAGCCATGGAGTTTACAAAAGTGTTTTAGTTTTATCGTCTTCATGCCTCTGCTGTGATTGACAACCGTCTCCATGGAGACTCAAGGGAAAGGGGCGGAGCAGAGCAGGGTGAGAGAAAGGCACAGGAGCAGACCGGAGGAAAGTGGGAAAGAAAACTCCACCACGTCCTTTTAAAACACAACACCTCTGTGAAGCAGCAGATCCTCAGAAAGTCGCTGCTTCTCCGCCAGTGTCATTTCACTACGGAGCGTCTAAAACGCTGATAAAATGGCCACACGTTGTAGGAACATGGACTCAATTTTACGAATTAGCCACTTTCCATATCGTCTGTTATTAAAAGCATGAATTCATTTGATTTGTCGCCCAACCCTACTTGAAAGAGGCAAAATAATGCCCAGTACTTAAAAAAAACAAAACTATTGTATGATTTAATTAAGTAGTTTGTTCATCTGATCTTACAATGGTTTATCTGGACTTCTCACCACTTAAACACCAGAAACTTAACTTAAAAAAAAGTTGTTGTTTTTTTTTTTCAGCTTTACGTGCGACACAAAGATTACCTCAACAGTCTCGTTGGTCAAGATTTTGAAATGGTAAGTGTTTATTTTGTATATTAAATGTGTATTTTAAATTGTATCATCTCTCATTCATTTGTACAGTAGTAAATCGTAGTATAATATTATAACCACCATCTTGTTTATCTGACAATATTTTGTGTTTTGCCGCAGCCTCCTCCTGGGACGTTGCGCTACGTGATGAACGGAGAGATTGGTAAGAAGGAAATGCACTATTTGTTTTATTTATTTAGTTTTAATGAAGGTCTGTGAACTGAAATGGTTGCGTTCTCTCCTCAGTGTCGGCCGAGGGTTTTGAGTACGATAACCTGTACATCCATTTCTTCATGGAGCTTCCCAACAGTGAGTCATCCAACACATTTAGTGGCATTTCCAAAACCGGTCACATCTAAATGCTGTCTGATTTTTATCTCGTTCTTCAGATTGGTCCAGTTTACCGTTTCATCCACTGTCCGGCGTAACGCAGACCTGCCGGACCAAAGCAGTTGGGAAAGTATGTACAGAATGAATACAAATATTACATCAAACTGAAAGACACTATATAACTGTGTTTGTTGACAGGACGACGTGGCGTTCTTCAGCTTCCCCTTTAACTTTGAGGCCTTTTACATGAGTGAACGAGAGAGCGAAGGTAACTATACACAGACAGAATGACTTAAAATGTAAAATGTAAAGTACGTTACAAATGAAATGTATTATTATTATTATTATTAATGAGATGTTTATGTCCAATTCAAGCCTGTGATGAGCTTTTGCCACTGCCAAAGGGTTCAGAACCATTTATTGTTCCTAAAAAAAATAATTTCCTCTCAGACGCTTTCCCCGTTCTCTCATGTTTTTCACAACGTAAGCTACACATCTTATACATCAGTGTCTACCTTGATCTGGTATGCTGCATTACATTTGGGGGAGTTTGTAAAAATGCACTTGTAACTCCAATTACTTAAATTGTAATGACTAATATATTACTGTATTTTGTTTAATTAATATGATATATTCCTTGGTTACTGAAAAAAGTAATGTATTTCTGTAACTTGTTGTGCTACCCCCAACACTGATAAAGATCGGAATTGTGTTGTCATAACCACATTTGATTCACAATCAATGTAATGTTAAATCAATGGAGGCAAGTTTATTTGTAGAGCTCAATTCATACACAAGGCAAGTCAAAGTGCTTCACAGTTGCATAAAATTACAAGAAAACAGATCAAATCAATAAAACATCAACATAAAAATAATCAATTACAGTAAAAGGCAAAAGTGCAGTTAAAATACTTTCAGTTTTCATATGCACAGGTAAAAATAACTTTTTCAGAGTTGAGGCCTGTCTCACATCATCATGAAGACTGTTCCAGATTTTAGCTTTAGCCTCAGTGTGTTTAGTCCTGACTCTGGGAACCACCAAGTGACCCTTCCTGAAGACTTGTAACAAGCAGAGCTGTTTTGAATTCTATTCTCTGAGTCACAGGAAGCCAGTGCAGAGACCAGAGCACTGGACTAATATGGTCGTATTTCCTGGTTCTTGTCAGGACTCGAGCAGCAGCATTCTGGATGTTCTGCTGATGTCAGTACTCGTTTAGAGGCCAGTGAGCAGGCCGTTACAGTCGTCTATGGAGATTTAAAAATATCAAACACTATTATGGTACATATGAGAAGTATTTATATGTAGTGACTCGACAGTAAACTATGTTGTTCTGCCTTTGTTTTGAATATTTTGGGACTAAAGCTGCTCTACTTTGTTAAGACTGAACTGGGTGCTGCCTTGGCCGGGTCTCTTTTGTTACATTCTGAATTGCAAAGGGACTTGCTCCATTGTGAGTCTTGGAATTTCGAATACACACTTTACAATCTTTAGGAGTGGAAGTTTTTAGGACAAATCTGTGCAGGAAAGGTTGGTTCAAAGTGTGGACCATTTTCGCCTTTACTCTAATTTTCCAAACTAGTATTTTACCCTCATTCATTGTTTGTATCTTTTGTATCTTAGAAGGAATCCCACAGTGGCCCGTCTTGTACTTCAAAGTTCTGTCGTTGGATTTCTGGCAGCGTTATCGGACCGAAGGTTACGGCTATCTGCTTTTCCCGGCTGTTCCTGGTACGTCCTCGATCCTTGGAGTTCACAAAGCCTTCGTTAATCAGGATAATGTGTTGAAAAGCTGAATGACTTTGCAGGTAAACACACGGTGAAGTGTCACACGTGGAGGCCTCTTCAGACGGGCACAGTCTCTGCTCTGAGGCGCTTCTTCATCGGGGGATCGCCAGAGCTGGAGGAGCCGAGCTACGTGAGGATACCAGGGACTTTCAAGGTGCGGAATAAAAGTCTTGGGATGTAGCATTTTTGTGATGTGTTTTGACAACTGTTTGGACTCATTCTTACTTTGTGTGTTCGCAGGGACAAAGACTGAGTCGCTTTGGCTTCAGCACAGAATCATCTGGGAGTGTCACCTTTAATCTACACTGCATTCAGCAAGCTCAGTAAGTGCCATTATTTAGCTAGTTTATTCTCACAAACCTAATTTCTTTCCTCCCCATATTGTGTAGCCTAATAAGTGTATTTTCAGTTACAATGTGGAAGTGGCCGACTAGTACCTTGAAATACGTGTTATCTTTGTATCGGATGTGTTTCAGTGCCTTTGTTGACGCCATTATGCTGAAGAAGAGAAGGCAGAAAGTTGTGGACCAGCTGGGAGGGTTTAGTCAGCAGGGAGCTATCTGCAACATTCTGGGTAAAAAAACATTCTTATTTTTTTTATTATTATGGATTGAATATTTTTATTTATAACTGATATTTTTCCCCACTCAGAGGCCTTTCAGAGAGCCAGAAGAAAAATGCAGGAAGCCAGAGAGAATCTTCCTCGAGACTTAATAAATGCCACTTCTAATCTCCAAATTGAATCGACAGCATAAATATTTTTAATTGGAATTACTGTAGATTAACTGATCTTAAACTTGCACCGAGAACTGTACTGTACATACTGTGTAGATAATTAGCTGAAAGAAAAATATTGTTTTTAAAGATGATCTTTATTTAATATTTTTAATGCACCCATGTTTTTTTACAAGATGTTTCAATAAAACATATTTTATTTTATTTTGTTTGCTTGTAACTTTTTTGTTTCAAGGTGGAGTAAAGTAAACCTTTCAGCAACGTTTTATTTTTATTAATTTATTGTGAAAGTGTTTATTATTATTATTATTACTATTATTATTATTATTATTATTATTTATCTATTTATTTATTATTATTATTTTATTATTCATTTTTTAAATTTAATTATTTTTTATTTTTTTATTGTGAAAGTGCGCGCCACAGCTGCAGTTTTTGACAACTTCCGTTTAGTTTGCGGACATCACGAGAATCTGTCATCTTGCATTATTTCAAAATTTATTTTCGCTTGTGTTGTTTTATTTTATTTAAGGACGCATTTGTTCTCTTTATTTGCGATTGTTGAATTGAATAAGGCATATATTTGAAGCGGTATCTCATGCGTTGTAATTTACAAAAATAAATCTGTCTTTTAAAGCGGCAACAACAGTTAGATAAAACATTATTGCATTACAAACCCTTTTACCTCAAAAACCAATGCATAAATTCTTAATGCCTCTTTTTCCTTTGATCCACACTATTTACAAGCATTTTGAGCTTAAATATCGGAAAACGCTACAATTTTTATGTTTTAGGAGTGATTTTGACCGTAAGTTTTCCGGTTTCCCAGGTTCTCCAGCGCGTCACCAGTATCCACCTTCTCCATCGTTCCTCCAGCGAAACCTCGGCCGCAAAAATCAATCGCGCCTTGCCCTTTATCCACAATCATTCACCGACATTCTGCTTTCCAGGTTCTCACAAGTAAGATTATTGTTCTTAACCTTTTATATTGCCTCATTAGCTTCGCTCTATGGCTTTTGTTTTGCTTTTCTTGTGGGCTTTCACCGCGGATGTGTTTGCACTGCCGCTGTTTAGAATGAAACTGGGCCGCTAGCATCGTCCAGTAAATCCCATTTTATGCGCATTTATCATTTATGTGCATGTACCCTTTGCTTTTGGATTTGATCAGACGTATTCGCGTTATTATTTGCTGTAAGTGACGGGTTTTGTGCCTTTTGGTTGATCTGCGAATGATGCTGTCAGCTAATGCTAGCTAGCTAACAACATCTGTACAGCAGAAAGTGATGTGCGGATTCAGTTGATAAACAAAACGCATTAGTACATAATTTTACTGCGCTTTGTCACGATTTAACTCATGGTTTGTGTAGTAATTGATCTGGACACGAATTGAATAGATGATCCGAGCGAGCTTGGTGTTTTCAAAGGTTTCGCCTCGATGATGCAGCGTCACTTACATTACAGCAGAGTAAATAAAATCTTCCGGTTAAACTGTGCCACATAATGAGGTTATATTTGCACATTTCAAACATAGTGAATGTATTCGTGAAGGGTGGGGGCTTTTTCTGACAAGCCCTTTGCTTTAAAAAATGTGTTTTAAACGCGAGTAAGAACAGAATAACTGCAGCAGCACTGAGTAATACTAGTATTGGGCTGAATGATTTTGAGGTTGAAGTGTAAAGCTTTACGTCCCCATAGAGAAATATATCCACTGGCAATTTATGTTTTATTAACCTCTTAACCCCCACCTTAACCGAGCACATTTTCTCCAGTTTTATTCAAATCTTAAGCTTCTCAACTGGAGTCTATAGAGTTCGGGAATGTCCACAGTTACCATGGAAATCCGCCATCTTTGCAGCTGTTAGCATACATTTCCATAGACTAACATTAGCTAAAAACAGTATAAAAAGTGGAGGAAAAAAGCTGTGGAACGACTCCGTTAGCTGCTGAGTAACTGCTGGTAAATACATCTAACACACTGTGGTCTCTAAGTGTTTTAATGTGAACAAAAACTCCAGTATTTTAACTTTTAAAATCTCCATTAGTTTACAATTGCTGCTAATCCCATAATGCTTAGCGATATGACGTCACATTCCCGAACTCTATTGGGCTGAATGATTTTGAGGTTGAAGTGTAAAGCTTTACGTCCCCATAGAGAAATATATCCAATGGCAATTTATGTTTTATCAACCTCTTAACCCCCACCTTAACCGAGCACATTTTCTCCAGTTTCATTCAAATCTTAAGTTTCTCAACTGGAGTCTATAGGCCAGTGAAATGCCTCAATTGTGCTGCTGTTGAGCGGGTGATTGGCTGAGCGCTAAGTCCTGTTCACCTCCAGGACCCGGAGGCGTGTGGGTCGGATCACTGCTGACCCTTCTCACCCTGGACACGGACTATTCACCCCCTCCCCTCAGGCAGGAGGCTACGGTCCATCAAGACCCATAGATCCCGCCACTTGAACAGTTTTTCCCCCACAGCCGTCAGACTCATGAACGATAAAGACCTAATAACTCAGGATAGACTGTAATCTGCTCTATTGCACTATGTGGTTTGTCCACACTAAGATCCACTGCATCACTTATCACTTTATATCACTTTATATTATACACCAATGTAAGTCCAATCCCGTTGTTCTGTGTCAATTGTTGTCGTCTTACCATATTTTACTCCTTATTGTATTATCTTATTTATTTTAATATTCTTTTTGCATGCCCCTAAAGCCTTATAGTTTAAAGTTTTTATAGCTTATCTTTATCTAAACTCTGTCATATGTGCAAAAATCCTAGTTGGTGAACCTGTTTACAAACAATGGCAATAAAAACTATTCTGGGTCTGATTCTGATTGTGAAAGCTAAGACCTACAGAACTGATCTCCGCTTCTTCCTTGTTTTTGTTATCACATTTTAGTCGTTTTTCTTGCCTTTTTATCATGTTTACATTGTTTTTTTTTTGCTGCATTTCGTTGTTTGTGTGAAAATTAACCGGTCCAGCCACATAAATGTGACCAAGACATGTCCAAAAAAAAGCAACAGAAACGTGACGAAAACAAAAAGGACAATCATAACGAGGAAGAAGCTTCATGTTCAAGAGCTGCATGTTTAATGCTCAAGCCTTTAATTACGTCGCTTGTGTTACCGATGTGTATATGACGACTTGAGTAACCGATAATGTGATTAAATGGTGATTAATTTAGCAGCAAGCGTTAGTGTCGCCTGTGGTGCAGCAGGGATGAGAGTCTCGCACAGAAACCTTGTCATCTTTTTCTGGATTATTAGACACGAGGGATCAGTGAGTCTTTGATGTAGCATAAAAATAAATACTCCTCCTGACTCTTGTCGTTTCGTATGCAAATATGCGAGATCATTTACATTTTAGACCAAGTATTTTGAACAATGACATCACATTTTGATGAGGGACATTTTCATTAATCGATCAATTGGAAACTTTATAAAACGATTATCGATTAACTGATAACCACCGGCTTAGTGTCGTTGCACATTTTATATCATCAAGATTGTAAAAAAAAAAAACTTCCCCAGTAATAATCACGAAACCTCGTTATAATTGTGTTAATTATAAACACAAATGGCTTCAGATGCCACATTTTGTGCCTTTTGCACTTTGATTATTCCGTGTTTCCCCATAACATACAGCAAAAGGATTAATTGTTAATATGTGTTTTAATCGATTAAGCTCAAAATGACGATTAAAGGGATTTTTCAGGATTTTTGACATAGGGCCTCATTTCCCAGTTATCCAGAGTGTTGCTGATTTCTGGAGATATTTTTTTTGGTAGTTCATTCAGTTCTTATACAGGTCCTTCTCAAAAAATGTGCATATTGTGATAAAGTTCATTCTTTTCCATAATGTAATGATAAAAAATAAACTTTCATATATTTTAGATTCATTGCACACCAACTGAAATATTTCTGGTCTTTTATTGTTTTAAAACTGATGATTTTGGCATACAGCTCATGAAAACCCAAAATTTCTATCTAAAAAAATTTGCATATTTCATCCGACCAATAAAAGAAAAGTGTTTTTAATCCAAAAAAAGTCAACCTTCAAATAATTATGTTCAGTTATGCACTCAATACTTGGTCGGGAATCCTTTTGCAGAAATAACTGCTTCAATGCGGCGTGGCATGGAGGTAATCAGCCTGTGGCACTGCTGAGGTGTTATGGAGGCCCAGGATGCTTCGATAGCGGCCTTAAGCTCATCCAGAGTGTTGGGTCTCTCAACTTTCTCTTCACAATATCCCACAGATTCTCTATGGGGTTAGGCTTGAGGGTGTCAAAGATGGCCTTCTGGACAGCAGTAAGGTCGGCAGTCTTACCCATGATTGCGGTTTTGAGTAATGAACCAGGCTGGGAGTTTTTAAAAGCCTTAGGAATCTTTTGCAGGTGTTTCCAGTTAATGAGTTGATTCAGATGATTAGGTTAATAGCTTGTTTTGAGAACTTTTTCATGATATTTTTTTTTTTTTTAGATAGGAATTTTGGGTTTTCATGAGCTGTATGCCAAAATCATCAGTTTTAAAACAATAAAAGACCTGAAATATTTCAGTTGGTGTGCAATGAATCTAAAATACATGAAAGTTTTTCAATTTTTATCATTACATTATGGAAAAGAATGAACTTTATCACAATATGCTAATTTTTTGAGAAGGACCTGTATTTGAAGAGTTTCGTGGCGCTAGGCTTCCAAAAACTATTCTATCGAAAGACATTTATATGGTTAGTCTGGTGTTATAAGTGATTTGCCTCAGGTGCACTGTGCTTGGGTCAGACTGTTTTTAATGCAGGCTAGCTGATACCATAGAAATGAGCTAGCCTAGCACTAGCCTAGCACTAGCCTAGCACCACGACACTCTTCAAATATAAGAACTGCATGAATTACAAAAAAACATATCTCCAGAAATCAGCAACACTCTGGATAACAAGGAAATGAGGCATTATGTCAATAATCCTGAAATATCCCTTTAACATCCCTTTGATGACGGGTGCCTTGTCAATTTATTAGTTGTGATTATAATATTAGTGGTTTACGAAAATGTTATCTTTCATTTGTTTGATTTTCCTCTTTCTTTCCGTAGATTACTGATCAACTGCAGCCATGACAGACTCCAAGTATTTTACAACAAACAAAAAAGGTGAGTTCAGAGGAAACTGCGGTTTTTGTGACTTCATTTACTGGAAAGCGTATGATATATACAATGTGCTAAATATACGTATTTCAACAATGATATGATCGATATACAACAATATTCTGCCTCAACTTCCTCATTAACGGTAACATTTACTGATGCAATTTACTACTGTTGTTTCATAATGTGTAAAATCCTCTATAATCTTGTTTGTAGCTTAATAATAATATTGGATCAGTTTGTAATAGCACTTTTCCTGCGTAGCTCACAGTCTGTTGGTCTTTCTTTTTCTTTCAGGGGAGATATTTGAACTGAAGGCCGAGCTGAACAATGAAAAGAAGGAGAAGAGAAAAGAGGCCGTGAAGAAGGTCATCGCTGCCATGACGGTGGGCAAGGATGTCAGGTACGGTGTTTGGAAATGTAACTTACAACAGGCAAAAGTAAGATCTTTTTTAACGCTCTTGTCTCTGTGTCCAGTTCGTTGTTTCCAGACGTGGTGAACTGCATGCAGACGGATAACCTGGAGCTGAAGAAGCTGGTCTACCTTTACCTGATGAACTACGCCAAGAGCCAGCCCGACATGGCCATCATGGCGGTCAACAGCTTTGTCAAGGCAAGGAACTCATTTTTCTCCTCCTTAGAGATATCACACTTTGCTATCGCACTTTTTAGGACTTTCAGTTATATTATTCAGTCCAAACAAAGTTGCACAAGCTTATACATTTTCACATTATTATTTATTTGATATGGACATAACAGTAGGAGCATTGGACAAGCCAGATTTGTTTTTAGTGTCATTGCCAAACCGGTAGCTTCACTTCCACCCATTCAAATTACAATCTTTTCTCCATTTGTCTATTTTACACCAGTTTTTGCTCAAAAGTTGCCCTATTTGTTTAATTTAATTTATAATATTCCTCTGCTTAACATCATGTTTGCAAATCACTTTAAAGGGGCTGGAAGCAAGTTCGCCATTTTATACTCACTACTGCCACCTCAGGCCATATGTGTAACTGCACCTTCTATATTAAGCTCGTGCATGACGGCAATTCGGGCCGAAGTGACACATTTTTGAGTGACAGTGCAGGATTTTAGAGGCAGTTGTGGTGAACAGGTCTGGGCTCATTCTACACATTAAGACATGGCTGGAACATATAGGGGGAGGAAAATACTTAATTTTAACATTTTTAAACTCCTCATAGTCCCTTTAAATGATGAATAAAAATGCATGGATTTATTCTAGAGATGCACTGATCGGATACTGGAAAAAATATAATACTGGGTATCGGCTTTAAATATCCGATACTGAACCGATACCTGCTTTGGCTCTCACCCCTTAAAACACAAGTTTCACCAAATAAATCTAAGTGTCGTTTTAAAGGTAGAGCTGGAGAATTCAATCACTGAGTTAGTTTTAAACCTCCGTGAATGTATTGCAGGATGCTAAATCAACAAAAACTAATCAAGGCTGAATCAGAAGCTAAGATAGAAATACCTAAAGAGCCTAATCATATAAAATAGCCACAGCCGGAGGTAACTTTTTTTACCTTTAATAAATCCTTTCCGTAGTCCCTCTGGGTGTAGTACAAGTGTTAATGGGATGATCGGGGAGTCTTTCATCTCCCCCTGGTGTCTCTGGCCAGAAAAACCACAATTGCAACTTGGCTGCCACCGGACCGGAGTCACCAATACACACTAATGGAATCATGAAGAAGAAGCTAACAGGCTAACGGGCAAAGCTAACTGCGGGCTAGAGTCACTTAAACAGTATTTACAGCCAAGTTTGAATGAAAAAAATTGTAACTGGATGAACAATATCCCTCTGTCCCTTTGTCTTTTCTGTCAGCGTAGTATTTACTCTTTGCTACGACACCTGCAGTGGCGCTTATGGCCTGTAGGGGCAAGAGCTACTTAGTACTGCTTTAATACACAGGTTGTAATTATCAGATCATCTCATGTGAGTTGTTTATATTAATGCAAACTAGAAGCCTGTCCTGTAGCCAAGGATATAATTATAAAACGTCCAGTGATCCTTGTTAAACGTTTCCCATTAGTTTAATAATAGATATATTTATAATTGGTCTGTAACATCATGATCTTCATCTCTCCTGCAGGACTGTGAGGACCCGAACCCTCTGATCCGCGCCCTGGCCGTGCGCACCATGGGCTGCATTCGAGTGGACAAGATCACGGAGTATCTGTGCGAGCCGCTCCGGAAGTGTCTGAAGGACGAGGACCCGTACGTGAGGAAGACGGCGGCCGTGTGCGTGGCCAAGCTCCACGACATCAACGCGCAGATGGTGGAGGACCAGGGCTTCCTCGACTCTCTGAGGGACCTCATCGCCGACTCCAACCCCATGGTACAAAACCATACACAACTCAGTGTAGGGTTTTGAATTTCAGCTTCATTTTAGCTCCATTTTGCTCCATTAAATACTGAAAAAATTAGTTTACTTGACCACTCTGTAAAAAATAGTGGCAAGATCCTCACAGTATGGGGTCCTCGGAATTTAACCTCTTAACCCCCACCTCAACCAAGCACATTTTCTCCAGTTTGACTTGACCCAAATTTAAAACCTTCTTGAAAAAGTGACTAAACAAAGCAGCGACAAAAAAGTGAAAAAAGTCAGTTTTCTTTCAAATGAGGCATCACACTGTTGCTGTCCAGTGAAGAAGCTTTTAGATTTGGGTAAAGCCAAACTGGAGACAAGGTTAGAGAGGTTAAATAAACGATTTAAAGGGTACACGGGTCAAAAGCAGGTTGAGAACCACTGGTCTAAGCTCTCAGTCGTACAGGAGTTCTCCGTCATGACAAAGATTCTTGAGCCGTCATCTGACTAAACTACAGAGTACAGATGACCGTTCAAGAGCCTTTGTCTAGGATGTCTTCGATAATGCAATTAGGATGTTAATGGAATAAATCCAGCCTAAAACCAGACCTGTGTGGCAATAGTTTTAGTTTCTTGCTAAATGGATATTATGTTTTATATAATCTAGCTCTTCTATAAAACAGTGTTGATCTTAAGACCAAGTGTGGTAATGACCGAGGGTAACTCGTGATGGGATTTGCGGCTCTTTACGGAGAGCCGAGTCTTTGGGATCCGTTCATTTCAAAGAGCGGTTCAAAAGACTGGCTCTTTTTAATATAAAATTTGAATATTGCCTGCCAGAAAGCTCACAATATCTAAGATGTGACCAATAAAAGGCTGTTTGTTTGTTTGTTTTTTAATCTAAAATTAGAATTGGACTGAAATTTACACTTAAAATCTCTCCACAACTAATAAAAAGAGGCTACGACTGTCTGACAAATAATTTTTAGTGCATTTAGCTTTGACTTTAGTGCAAAAAGCTTTCACCTAGGGTCGCCTGCTCCGTTGTTGAGCTGATTCTTGTTTTCGGTCATGGGTAAGAATGACTGAAAAAAAAAAATAACAATTGAGATCTGGTTCGACACCGTAAAAAGCCAGTCATGAACGTCACATCACTGGAGTAAATCTGTGCAATTTTTCGGGGATGTATGACAGTTGGGATCAGTAGACCAGATGTTCCTGAAGGCCAGACATTTTATTACTTTGTATTGCCATTGACATACAACAAACAAATCATGTAAATACTGAATCAGATCTAAATCAAGTCTAAACCAGGGCTAAACTGCAGTGCATCCTCGACACACAACACCTCCAGAATGAAACAGAAAGTGAACTGTATTTGTTTGTCCAGGTTGTGGCGAACGCCGTGGCGGCTCTGTCGGAGATCAGCGAGTCCCACCCCAACAGTAACCTGCTGGACCTGAACCCCCAGAACATCAACAAGCTGCTGACGGCCCTGAACGAGTGCACCGAGTGGGGCCAGATCTTCATCCTGGACTGTCTCTCCAACTACAACCCCAAGGACGAGCGCGAGGCTCAGAGGTGACCGGATCTGCTCATGTTTCTGTCAGTCAGGGCTGCAGATCATTACTTTAGTGGACGTCTGTGTTTAACCCCTTAACCTCTGTCTTAACCAGGCACATTTTCTCCAGTTCGACCTACTAAACTGATCTAACATTTTTCCTCGTGTTGTCGCCACTTTTTTGTTGCTGTGTTGTTGTTTTTCATCACTTTGTTTAATAGCTTTTTTGTTATGTTTTTGTCACATTTTTGTTTCACTTTTGTTGTTTTTTCATCACTTTTTTATAGTTTTTTGCCCATTTCTTTGTTGTTTTTCTGTTACTTTTTTATCATTTTTTTTGTCACTTTTTTATTGTTTTTTGCCCATTTTGTTGTTGTTTTTTGTCACTTTTTTTTATAGTTTTTTAACAAATTATTATTATTATTTTTTTGTCACTTTTTTATTGTTTTTTGTCCATTTCTTTGTTGTTTTTCTGTTTCCTTTTTATCATTTTTTTCGTCACTTTTTTATTGTTTTTTGCCCATTTTGTTGTTGTTTTTTTGTCACTTTTTTATTTATTTTTCGTCACTTTTTAATCTTTTTTTGCTCATTTTTTTGTTTTTCCGTCACTTTTTGGTTGTTGTTTTTTTGCCTTTTGTTTTTTTTCATCACTTTTTTCATCACTTTTGTTGCTTTGTTTTGCTGTGTTTTCGTCCTCATTTTCATCTCATTTTTGTCTTTATTTTTGTGGGTATTTTTCCAAGAAACTTTTAGATTTGGGTAAAGTTGAACTGGACAAAATGTGCTCGGTTAGAGGTTTTCAAATGGCGGCTGAGGGAACAAGTTGAGTTTAAACTCTCCACCACTCATTTCTAGCTTCCCTAATGCATTCCTAAGTTCCCTCCCCTGTATTTAGAACCACTTTTTACAGCTTTTTCTCACAATTTGGTTTTCTTTGCAACAATGTCTTTAAGTCCGTAGCTCCTACAGATTCCAAATTTTCCAGGAAATATTTCATATATTTTTTTTCCCAGAGATTTTTTTAATACCTTATTGCTGCCTGATTTATAAAACTTTGAACCACAAACAAAACAAGGGGTGAAATTTGAATTTTTACAGGGTTTTTTTCTCACTTTCAATTAGCTCATCTAAAAACGAAACTCTTTACCCCCACCTGAACAGAGCACATTTTCTCCAGTTCGGCTTTACCCAAACCTAAAAGCTTCTCAACTGGAGACCAACAGTGTAATAACTCATTTGAAAGCTAAGGCCTACAAAACACTTTTTTTTTTCTCATGTTGTTGAGATTTTGCCTCATTGTTGAAGCATTTTTGTCTCTTTTTTGTCACTTTTTGAGGCTTTTTTCCCCCCCATTACTTTTTTATGGCTTTTCCGGCACGTTTTTGCCGCTCTTAAGTCACTTTTTTGTCATGTTTTTGTGGCTGTTTTCGTCACAGTTTTGTTGTGTTTTTATCCTCGATTTCGTCACTGTTTTGATGGGGTTTCTTAAGCTTTTACGTTTGGGTAAAGCCAAACTGGAGAAAACGTGCTCGGTTTAGGCGAGGGTTAAGAGGATCTAAACAAGGTCCAAAATCCTTCTGAAAACCTCTTTGTAACTACAGCACTTTATCGACAAAATAATACGATACATTTAAACCTTGCTTGATCCATTACTTACATTTCGTCATTGAAAATATAAATATAGACTATTTTAGCCATTTTTCCTGCATAACCTTAGTTTAATTACAGAAACTGTGCAATACATACAGTAATATTTGCTGCAGTTAGTATTTTTATCCAAACCTAACCTTTCCTCTCCCTTATCTCCTCCTCCTCCAGTATCTGCGAGCGCGTCACTCCCAGACTGTCCCACGCTAACTCTGCCGTGGTCCTGTCCGCCGTCAAAGTGCTCATGAAGTTCCTGGAGCTCCTGCCCAAAGACTCTGACTATTACAACACTCTGCTGAAGAAGCTGTCTCCCCCGCTGGTCACGCTGCTGTCCGGGGAGCCGGAGGTGCAGTACGTGGCGCTGAGGAACATCAACCTCATCGTACAGAAAAGGTCAGAGGTTCTTCTTCTTAAAAACATGGGGAAAACACTGCCGAAAACAAACCCTGAATGGAAATTGTTTTGTGTGTCGTGTCCAGGCCGGAGATCCTGAAGCAGGAGATCAAGGTGTTCTTCGTCAAGTACAACGACCCCATCTACGTGAAGCTGGAGAAACTGGACATCATGATCCGCTTGGCTTCACAGGCCAACATCGCTCAGGTAATTTATAAGTTACATAATGTAGTAAATGACAAGGGAAGAAGTGTAAGTCATTTCTCTCCGTCGTTCTGTCGGACATCAAAAATCCATCATGAGCTATTTCTATCTGTCATTAATTAATCTTATAATATGCATTTTTTAGGTGTTTGAAGATGGCTATATATACCTATTATTTATGCTAGGAAACCAGCTTAGAGGCAGGATGAATGGAGCTAAACTAAACAGCCTGGCCTTAGCCATTCTTAATCTCCTGTCAATTATAATTTCCCTACATGTACGTCAGGGTCTGATCTCAGTGGGCCCGTTGCATTGGTTGAATTTCAACCTACCATTCAGCGAGCGGGGGAGGCGGGGCTTGTAGCTTGTTGTAGTTTGGCAATGACGGTGGATATGAAAGTAATGGAAGCTCTTCAATCTGTTCTGGCTCCGCTCACAAATATCCAGAAATGAAAATTGAAGCCTTCGAATGTGCAAGGAATTCTAACATGAGTTCTGACCGAGTTCTGACCGAGTTCTGACCGAGTTCTGACCGATTTCTGACCGATTTCTGACCGATTTCTGACCGATTTATGACCGAGTTCTGACCGAGTTCTGACCGAGTTCAGACCGAGTTCAGACCGAGTTCAGACCGAGTTCAGACCGAGTTCAGACCGAGTTCAGACCGAGTTCTGATCGAGTTCTGATCGAGTTATGACCGAGTTATGACCGAGTTTTGACCCGAGTTATGACCGAGTTATGACAGAGTTATGACAGAGTTATGACAGAGTTATGACAGAGTTATGACAGAGTTATGGTAGAGCAATGATAGCTGCTTCACTCACTCGGGCTCATTACATACGACCAAACGACCAAACGCTAGCAAAAATCAGATCTAATCATTCTAATCAAGGAGTTCACCTCCCACCTGATAACAGAGCTCAATTGTGAAGAGCCAGACCCTTGTACGAAACGAAATGAGTACGAGGTTATGGTAAAACCAGGCTAGTAGAGACAATATTCAAAATGATGTGTTCACTTCCCATTAATGATCAGGGAAAACATTTGGAGATTTCTTTCCAAAACTCTCCCATTATGTTGCGTCGGCTCTTACTCCAACTGAACTTAATGACATCTAGAGTTATATATTGTGTGTAAATGTTGCATATTATTATCTGTGTGTTGTAGGTTCTGGCTGAGCTGAAAGAATACGCCACAGAGGTGGACGTGGACTTCGTACGTAAAGCCGTACGAGCCATCGGCCGCTGTGCCATCAAAGTCGAGGTGAGGAGTTCATTCATTCGTTCGAACGGTCTCTGTCCTGTGTCTTGGTTTTGACTTCACGCCTGGTCCTTCGTGTCGTTCAGCAATCGGCCGAGCGCTGCGTCTCCACTCTGCTGGACCTGATCCAGACCAAGGTCAACTACGTGGTTCAGGAGGCCATCGTGGTCATCAGGGACATCTTCCGCAAGTATCCCAACAAGTGAGTACAGCACAGCACTGTAGTTCTATTTCATGCTCCTGGGTCGTCTGCCAGGGCTGCACAACATCACAAAAAAAATCTGTAATGCATGCATTTTATTTTAGCCTCGTTTTGGTCCCGATTTTGTATTTTTTGAAGTCTTGTTTTGACACAATTTGATGTTAAAACAAGACAATACTGACATGTTTAGTATCCACGTGAGATGACGCTGTAATCCAAATTTTGTCAGATGTGGCTCAAGACGGGAGAAATATACACAGGGCGCATTTGCAGATGTTACAGAAGTTTAGACCGTTTCATCTCCACTGTAGACTCCACATTTTCCAGTCAGATTTTGAAATATCTACTTCCTTGCCTGATTTATTAAGCTTTGAACTGCAAAAAACAAGACAAAATTTGAATCTATACTGATATTATTATTTTATATATATATATATATATATATATATATATATATATATATAATGCTGGGTTGCAGGTGACATCACAGCGTTCTAAAGGCCTATAATATTATATAGAGGTAAAATTATTTTGTTTTTAGGACATTTTTGATCTTGTAGATCATGGACCCAATGATCATTTTTGTGATTCATACATTTTCTTTAGATAGAATAGATATGTGACATCATCACATACTAGAACCTGCAACAAAGCAATATCATCAAAATAAAACCATACATTTAAACCTGGCTCAATTCATTATTTAGATATTATTTATGAAAATATAGGCAATTTTGGCCTTAAAATAAAAAAAAAAAGGTTTCAAATTCATATCTCTAAGTGTATTTCCCTGTTCACCTGCAGTGCCTCACTTTAAACTAAAATATCGCAATAATATCGTCACAAATTTGCACACTGTTATTATCGAGCATCTATCTCCTTTAAAGCGACTATATGGAGTTTAAAAGTGTTAAAACTAAGTATTTCCTAATGTGTAGAATGACCTGTTCATCACAACTGCCTCTAAAATCCTGCACTGTCACCCACAAAGGTGTTACTCCAAAGTGCCGTCATGCACGAGCTTCATATAGAAGCTGCAGTTAGGCGTAAGACCTGAGGTGGCAGTAGTGAGCATAAAATGACCAACTTGCATCTAGTCTCTTTAACCGAATGTCTATCTGTGTGTCAGGTACGAGAGCATCATAGCCACTCTGTGTGAGAACCTGGACTCTCTGGATGAGCCTGACGCTCGCGCCGCCATGATCTGGATCGTGGGGGAATACGCCGAGAGGATCGACAACGCTGACGAGCTGCTGGAGAGCTTCCTCGAGGGATTCCACGACGAGAGCACCCAGGTCAGAGGGACATCGTAATGATCACGGCCTGATGCACTTGAACCTGGAGCCGGGTTCTTACGGTTCCATTTATCTTCCAGGTCCAGCTGACTCTGCTGACGGCCATCGTGAAGCTGTTCCTCAAGAAGCCGTCGGAGACTCAGGAGCTGGTGCAGCAGGTGCTCAGTCTGGCCACTCAGGTGAGGAAAAACTCCACATGTGGTCAGTTTGTGAACTACAAGGTTTAAAAAAGCAATCTTCCTGCGCAGGACTCTGACAACCCGGACCTGCGTGACCGCGGCTACATCTACTGGCGCCTGCTGTCCACGGACCCGGTGACGGCCAAGGAGGTGGTGCTGTCGGAGAAGCCGCTGATCTCAGAGGAGACGGACCTGATCGAGCCCACGCTGCTGGACGAGCTCATCTGCCACATCGGCTCGCTCGCCTCCGTCTACCACAAACCGCCCAACGCCTTCGTGGAGGGCAGCCACGGCATCCACCGCAAACACCTGCCCGTGCAGCACAGCAGGTCAGGCACAAGTGCAACACGCCTCATGGTTAAAAACAAGCAAAAGAAACACGCGGTCTCCTGGTCTGTAAAGGGCCGGTGTGTAATGCTACAGTTCAGCTTCACCCAAATCTAAAAGGTTACAGCAGCAACACCTCATTTGATCTACAAAACTCATTGAAACAGATCATTTTCCTTGCATTGTTTTTATCACATTTTTATCACATTTTTGTCACATTATTGTCACTTTTTCATCACTTTTTATTACTTTTTCATTTAATTTTTGTCACATTTTTGTCACTTTTTCATCACATTTTTGTCACTTATTTGTCACATTTTTGTCATTTTTTCATCACATTTTTGTCACTTTTTCATAATTTTTTTGGTCACATTTTCATCTTATTTTTGTCACTTTTTCATCACATTTTCGTCACTTATTTGTCACATTTTTGTCATTTTTTCTTCATATTTTTGTCACATTTTTGTCTCTTTTTAATAACTTTTTTGTCGCTTTTTCATCAAATTTTTGTCACTTTTTCATCAGATTTTTGTCATTTTTTCATCACTTTTTTGTCACTTTTTCATCAGATTTCTGTCACATTTTTGTCTCTTTTTAATAACTTTTTTGTCGCTTTTTTAATCTAATTTTTGTCACTTTTTCATCACATTATTTGTTACTTTTTCATCAAATTTTTTGTCACATTTTCATCTTATTTTATTTTATTTTTTTTTCATTTTTTCATCAGATTTTTGTCATTTTTTCATCACTTTTTTGTCACTTTTTCATCAGATTTCTGTCACTTTTTTCACAGCCTTTTTTGTCACAGTTTTGTTGCTCTTTTGTTGCATTTTCATCCTCGTTTTGTCTTAATTTTTGCTAATTTTTGCATCATATTTTCGAAGGAAGGAAGTCACAAACTGCTTCTTTACCAGAGACAATTTAAGGACAAAAGCCAAAGTCCCACCAGTGTTTTTGTGCCTCTGTCCTGCAGCATTGACACCGGAGAGAGCCCCGTGAGCAGCGGGCCGGCGCCGGGCATCGAGCAGACTCACGTCATCCCCAGCCAGGGCGACCTCCTGGGGGACCTGCTCAACCTGGACCTGGGCCCCCCGGTCAACGTGCCCCAGGTGTCCTCCATGCAGATGGGGGCTGTGGACCTGCTCGGGGGAGGCCTGGACAGTCTGGTGAGAGACAGAGTTCACAGTTGATCAATCAGTAGTGTTTGTCAGTTTACAGACAATATTAAGAATAATGTCATATTTAATCATAATAATCTGTAAGATGTGTTTCTGAAAACCTACACTTCCGCTTCCTCCTTCGCTGGGCTCGATCGGGAAATCATCCTCTGATCAGATCGTTGATGTGAAGTTCTACTGTTGCAACAAAGTGGTCTTAATAAGGAACTGCAGTGTTTGTTTGTCTGGGGCCTGTGGTCGGGTCGGTCTCTAAGCCTCTCCTCTCTCTCCCTGCTGTTTCTCATGGTGCTGCTGGTGTCTGCTGGAAGCTGGGGGGAGACCTGGGCGGAGGTGTTGGGGGAAGTCCAGCCGTAAGTTTCTCTTTCTCTCTTTCTGCGTAACCATTTCATGACTTTACACTCGCCTCATCTGGACGCTCTTCAACCTGCAGCTGTTTACAAGTTGCTCCTCAAACGCTTTTTACACTTTTACAAAGGCTTTATTTGTTACTAATTCCATTCCCCTGTTTGATTGAATGAATTGAAAAAAGGGTGAACACCGGTGTGTTCAATGGCATAAAGAAAGAAAATGCATTGACTGTGTAACTCATCTTGGTGAGAAGAGTCACCGAATCCATTATTATACTTTTATGGTTGATGCAAACGTTACACCCAAATGATTGGTCCGTCCCCTCCTGGCACCTCATTATTAACTCAAAGTGGGCTGTAGGAACCGATAACGTAATAACTCTTTTAAGCCAACAACGTAATAACGATTTACCGGCCAATAATGTAGATGGCGCTGTTTGGCCGTGGCTACAATAGTCGTCTGTTGCAGAAAGGGAAAGATTTTATCAAGAGAATATAAGAATGTTTTTTTATCATTATTATCATTGTTTTAGTCAACGGTGGAAGAAGTCCTCAGATACAAGAGCAGGGAATTTACTATTAGTCCCATCGGACACTCCAACCTCCACCAACAACAACTCTCTCTCACATGCCTCACATTCATACACAGGCGAGGGGGTGAGTGCCTTGTCCGAGGTCACAGCGAGGTCACGCACTTGTGGGAGCAGGGATTGGAACTGACAAACTTTCGGTCGTAAAATGACACGCTTTAACTTCAGGGCTGTTGTGGTCAGATTCACATGAGCTGTGATAAATTACATCAAGGGAAAAAGGATTTTGATAAAAACAAACAAAGAAAAATACAGAAAAATACAAAAGCTAATGAAAAAACAGTACAAAAACTATTTTTGATGTGTGTTTTATGACATTATTGGCTGAATTTATCACATTTGTGAAAGATTATCATCTTGTCAAGGCCAATAATGTAATAATTACATTATCAGACAGTAATCAGGCAGTAAATCGTTATCGATTTTACGTTATTACATTATCGGTTCCTACATTGGCTTTGCATCAAAAAGTTTCTCCATCTCTGTGCTACAACCCATAATAACAAATCCAATCCATAACAAATCCAATCATAATCACACAACTTGTCACAAATATCCACAAATTGTTCAGTCTTATTGCTGCTTGCCTACTCTTCTAATTGCAAATTATTATTTTAGCTCTACTAAATAAATACAAATTAAAATGAAAACTGTTCAGATCGCGACTGATTTCGTTGTATTTGTGCGTTTTGATTGAACCATGAATATCTTGAGTTTAACCGTGTTCTTGTCCAGGTCGGTCAGAACTTCATCCCGTCGTCCGTCCCGAGCACATTCGCCCCCTCTCCGACCCCTGCCCCGCCCGCCACCTCCAGCGGCCTCAACGACCTGTTCGAGCTCTCCTCCAGCATGGCCATCACCACCGGGGGACACGTGGCGCCTAAATCGGTCAGTGCCGTCCCCGCGCAGATATAAATGTGCTTTAATTTCACATTTTCAAACACGTTAATAGCGTGTACTTCCGTGTCGCTCCTGCAGGTGTGGCTGCCCGCCGTCAAAGCCAAAGGGCTGGAGATCGCAGGCACCTTCACTCGCCGCCAGGGCCAGATGTACATGGACATGACGTTCACCAACAAGGCCCTGCAGCACATGACCGACTTCGCCGTCCAGTTCAACAAGAACAGGTCGGCTCCTCGTCGCCCTCACTGCTTTACACCCATCGTAAAGAGGAGACATGGTTTATTACTTAAAGGGATGTTTCAGGATTTTTGACATAGGGCCTCATTTCCTAGTTGTCCAGAGTGTCGCTGATTTCTGGAGATATTTTTTTTGTAATTCATGCAGTTCTTATGTTTGAAGAGTTACGTGGCACTAGGTTAGCACAAGGCTAGCGCATTTCTATGGTATCAGCTAGCCTGCATTAAAAACAGTCTGACCCGCTCCACAGTGCACCTGAGGCAAATCACTTATAACACCAGACTAACCATATAAATGTCTGTGTCCATAGAGTAATTTTGACCATTTTGCATTTAAAATACCTTATATTTGAGCAGCAAATATAAGCTACGCAGCGGCAGAGTGATCTGCTAGAAAATAGTCCCTCAAAATGCGGTCATTAATGTGATGCACAGACAACAATGATGGAAATGTGACAAAAATGTGACAAAAAAGTGACAAAAAAATGACAAAAATGTGACAAAAAAATGACAAAAATGTGACAAAAGAATGACAAAAATCTGACCAAAAATTGACCCAAATTTGCTAAAAAAAAAAAAAAAGAATTACGAAAAATGTGACAAATTACAAAAAAAAATTAAACAAATTTGATTAAAATTTGACAAAAAAAAATTTACAAAAAAAAATGACCAGAAAAATGACAAAAAAGTTACAAAAATGAGTTGAATACCCAACAAAAAAAATGATGGAAAAAAATCTGATGAGGAAAAAGATCCTCTCGGTTCAGGCGGGAGTTAAGAGGTTAAATTTTAAATATTATATATATCCAATCTTTCCTTCACTCTGGTGTTTGATGTCATGTTTATAGACTGACTTTTCTTCCTGTAGTTTCGGGATGATTCCCACCAGTCCTCTGCCAGTCCACACTCCGCTGATGCCGAATCAGAACATCGAGCTCTCGCTGCCGCTCAACACCATCGGCCCCGTCATGAAGATGGACCCGCTCAACAACTTACAGGTTCATACGGCTCAAAGCGGAAAGTAAAGCCAGTCCAGTCGTGTCTAAAATGATTCATCCTTTTCTCTCCAGGTGGCCGTGAAAAACAACATCGACGTCTTCTACTTCAGCGTCCTCATCCCGCTCAACATATTCTTTGTGGAAGACGGAAAAATGGGCAAGTTCTGCAAAATCAAACTAGCACAAAATCTGTATTTCTATGGAGAATACTGACATCGCAGCCATTTTTTACTGCACAACTTTGCCGAAAGTACAAAAAATTAGGTCTGAGACGGTTTCAGACAGCTTTAGTTTTGGCAGGAATAGTTCACACTATTTTCCTGAAAAGTTTCCCATTGTCCCATTTGGTTTATTCCTTTAAGATAAGATAAGATAAGATAATCCTTTATTGATCTCACAAAGGAGAAATTCACTTGTTACATGTTACATTGTTTGATGGATTACTTTTGAATCTTGAGAGATTAAACAAGCACAGATTTTTTAGGATTTGTGACATTTAAAGTAGGGATACATCCGATACTGAAAAAAAAACATATCAGGTATCGGCTCCAAATATTCAATACTGAACCAGTACCTGTTTTGGCTCTCACTGCTTTAAAAACACAAATTTCTCTACTATATTTAAGTGAAGAAGGGTCTGCTGTACCTTTATTTTAAAGGGCCGAACCTGGAGAAGTCAATTGCCGAGTTAGTTTTAACTCCGCAGTTTTAAAAATGTTGTTTTTGATCGCCATGCAAAATGCCATGGCTAGCAACAGCATGCTAACACTCGCAACAGCATGCTAACGCTAATGGAAACTTATCAAGGCTGGGTCAGAAACTGATTGGGCCTAAAGTAGCCTAATAAAATAATGTGTTTGTATTTTAGATTATGAAATGCTGTTAAAGAATAACTGATATAACATTTGTAATGCAGAAGTTGTAATGATCTGATCACTTAATGCAGGGGTGTCCAAACTTTTTTCATGGGGGGCCGCATATTGAAGTGTACACGGGGTGAAGGGCCGTAGATCAGTAGTTAGTGCCGCAAAACCTTCGACTAGCAGAGGTTTAAATTGTGCCCCATACCTGTATTTAAGCTTAAAACCTTCATGTCAGCTCAGTCACACAGTAAAATGTTAGTTGTTAGGTTAGAATTGTATAGAATTATTACATTTCAAATAAAAAGGTCCATCTCTGGTGATGTGTACCGATACAGCAAGAGGCCGAGGGCCACCATAAATTGGTTTGAGGGCCGCATTTGGCCCCCGGGCCGCACTTTGGACACCCCTGACTTAATGTGAGTTCTTGTTTATTGTTTTCCATTACCGTTTATTACTAGATAGCGTATCATGGATTATTGGTAACAACGCGTTTTGTAAGAAAAGATAAGACTTGATTGATGTTAAAATGGAGGAAAGAGGACCATTCACTTTTAAGAAAGTCTCTTGGTTAATATCAAATATTGGCAGATACTCAAACCCCCAGCATCGGTATCTTAAGCAACGAAGCTGGATCAGTGCGTCTCAATTTTAAGTATAAGTATAAGTATATACATTAAAACGCATTAGGTTTGACTTGCTGCATAAACCATGATTAATATAAGTAATGTATTTGCAATACATTAAGATACCACTATTTATTATTAATTGTTTCCTCCCTATTTGCTCACCAAGAGTGTTTCTGAGAGCTGAATGTAACAAGTAAATTTCTCCATTGTAAGATCAGTAAAGGCTTATCTTATCTTATTCTACTATTTAAAATCCAGGTATTTTCAGTCGGGTATTTTATGTAAAAATCTGCCCCAATATTTCAAGGGACAAAATCACCATTAATGTGTAGAGATACCTTTTTATCCTGGGGTTTATTTTGTTGACTTGGGAGATGCAAAGATATTTCCCGACAGGACTTTGAAGATACTGGTTATTACAGCATAAATCTCCTCGTTTTTGTGGTTTAAAGCTCAATAAATATATTCTTCTTGAAAAGTCCTTTCAAAATGTTCCTTGCAGCGGTGGTTTCCCAACCTCTTATGTCCTGCGCACCCCTTGAGGCATTAATTTATACTCCGAGCTCCCCCTTTCCTCTCCTTTAATAGTGATATTGACATTCTTCCCTGTACATTTTTCAGAGCGACAGGTGTTCCTGGCCACTTGGAAAGACATCCCCAATGAGAACGAGCTTCAGTATCAGATAAAGGAATGTCACCTAAACGCAGGTACGTTACACAGACTCAGCTGTCTGTACAGAACACTTACACATTCAATTTATGTGGGAGAATTAGTCAAAAATGTAAATGACGGGGAGAAGCTGTGATGCTGTGTTTGCTCTTTTGTAATCGATTAACAGAAAATCCTACCTAGTTTGTGAGTAGGTCCATAAAACCTACCGCTGTTTGGGGCTTTATTTCATGTGGATTGACCCAATTATTACAGAGAACCACAAAACGGGTCAAAATATCAGTGTAAAAACAAGTTCCTCTGACCCGTCTCTCTTGTGAAATTGGATTCTAACACTTTGCTTTAACCTCTTCATGTTTCTCTTTGAACGCTGCTTTCCATTTGTGTGTGAAGGATGAGTCCGTGTTTGGATTTATTTCTAAAGCTCGTAGCTGTTGGTTTTCCCTTGTGCTGTGGCTGCTTTTCTCACCGCCTTTGTAGAGCCTTCCAGAAGTGAAGTATTCCTACAGTAGAGAGAAATCCCCTGCTGCTTTAGTTCATTTAAAATACTTTAAGAACTAATTCTGGATTCAGAAATGTGTCAGCTTGTGTTGATTCCTTTTGAAATAGCTTTGGATTTAGAATAATGTTCCCCACTGAACCGCTGTCTATTAGGGCTGAGACGATACACGTTTGTTTCGATCCGATACGTATCACGATACCGAGGGCCCGATACGATACGTATTAATGATTTTTACCCTGAATTCATTAAAAGAGAAAGAGACAAAGAGAAAGCACAAGTTCAGTTTGTTATAAATTAAATATAAATCAGTCTGACATTCATTAAAACATTTTGAAAAGCGCAAATGGCAGAAGCATTTTGAAAAGTTTGGCTCCTTTTTTTTTTTTTTTTCCCAAACCAATCAGCCCCAAATCTGGTCTGAACAAAACTATCTTTAAGTCAAAAACATTTGTATATTTATTTTTCCATAACTGAGTAGAGTATCTCAACTATTGTGATACATGTGATACTATTGGCCCACTCGAATGTATCAAAACATGAAAATATTTGCTAATAAGTATTTCTTTCAAACAAATAAACTGAAATTGGAGTGTTTAATGCAACTGTAGTCCTTACTCATTTGTCATATTTGATGATTTTAGACCATTTATTTTGCGCAAATAATATAATTTATGACCTGACCCTCTGACCAGGCAAAGCTCTGGGCCCCCGTGCAATCCCAGGCGCCCCTTGGGAACCACTGGTCTCGACATTGTTAATGTTGTGAAGGACTATTTTAGCTGGAAACAGGTGATTTTTAATGGAAGTACCTGTAGGTGCAGAGGTGCATCGCTCCAATGGTACATTGTGTTCACTAATCGTGTCAAAGGGGGGGTATTATGCAAAATTGACTTTTTCAAGCTTTACATCATGTTTTTAAGTCATTCCCTCATTAAAAACATGCCTGAAGTGTTGCCTTGGCACATTCACGTATTTTTGAGTAATCTGTAAAAACTCTGATGGCGGCCATTTTAGGGATAGGTTTGCCTGAGTCCTCCTAGGAACGCCCCCACCTCCTGGAGACGCCTCCGAGCTTTCGTCACCAGCCGAGTAACCAACCACTGCTCCTCAGCAGAACCCCCTCCCCACTGATGCCACAGACAGCGTGTGGAGGGGGCGTGTCGGAAAGAGTCAGAGGTTCTTAAAGAGACAGAGGCCTATTTCAAGACATTCACTACAGCCATTTTGAGAGAGCAATTTTATACAAGACAGTTATTCTATGTGATTGAAAAAAGCATAATACCCCCTCTTTAAAGGTAATTAATCGATGAGAAAACCCTCGCGCAATTATGCTTTACTGCTGAAAACTGCTGATTAGAGACGCTATAGAACTGGCCTGGGTGACCCCAAACATTTGACTAACTTCAGTGTATTGCAAAACGATATTTTGTCCCAGCCCTACTATTTTTAATGTATAGCTATTCATGGGTTTCAGAAACATGACTTCTCCTGTTATTTATTAATAAGTATGGCAAGATTTCCAGTAGGCATGAAATCTTAGTTATCATATTCATTCAATAATCATTAGAATAGTTTAACCATTGCTTGATCTTTTGCGTCAGAAGTTCATGAAACCCGTGGACGGCTTTTCTCTGTAGCAGCAGTGACTTTAGAGACTCCCTTCTCTCTGTTCTCTCTGTTCTCTCTGTCTGACTTACCTTTGCTTTGGCAGACACGGTTTCGGGCAAACTCCAGAACAACAACATCTACACCATCGCCAAGAGGAACGTGGAGGGCCAGGACATGCTCTACCAGTCGCTGAAGCTCACCAACGGCATCTGGATCCTGGCCGAGCTGCGCATCCAACCTGGCAACCCCAACTACACGGTACCTTATCCAGCCGGGCTCAAATGATCAGGCTAAATCAACTTTTATGAGGATGTCGTTCGCTCTTTCAAAGTATTGTACTCTGAAGAGGGTTCAGTGTTGGCCATGAGGAAGATCATTTACTTTTACTGCAGAAATAGAGTACATTGGGTTCAAAATACTCATTGTCAGTGTTAATTTTGACTAAATCTTGGTCGACTTTACATTCATATTATTGCATTCAAACATATTTAATTCTATTCTCTGCTTCATGGAGCTTTTCCCACATATAAAAGTCCAGACCGGTGCCTTTGGAAGTAAATTTGAATTATATGTATATGATGCTCTTTCATATCATTCACTGAAGTTCAGAAGTTTTTAATCCTTTCTTTTCATTTTTATTTAGTTTTATTTAGTTTAGTTTTTTTCATGATTTAGTCTCAGATTCATTTCATTTAGTTTTAGTCTAATTTTAGTCAGTAAAAATATGACGGTTTGATTAAAAAATATCAAAATATCAACGAAAATTAACACTGTTAATGTTTAATGCTGTTTAATATCGGCCCAAAATAAAAAAAATTAACAGATAAAAATCTTTTCTCTAAATAGGTTTGCAAGATATTTCCCTGCAGTCATGGCCTTAGTGTAATATAAGCCGAATGCCCATCTCGGGTCGCCCGTTGCATTATGGGTAATGGAATTTCTTTTGGCTACCAAACAGTATTGATAATTAGCCTAAAGCAACGAAGAAAGCTCTGATTTGGACCGTTTTAACCGCTGGAAAGTTGATGATTTAAAGCGTTTTTGTCGTCACCGTGGAGCTCGTTACGATATTAGCATAAAGTCTATTTTTACAATCAGGGCTGCGAACGGAGACAGAAACTGAAAGAACTGAACGACCGTTCTTATGTAGAGATGCTTCAAAAGTGACGTCCAGTCCTTGTTCACATAGTTGGAAAATCTATGTGAGAAAAACATTTGTGACCCTCGAAGGCGACTGTTGGACAAAGTGCAGGGTCTGAAACTGTGGCCTCACATTCAGAACATTAATAAAAACTTCTGAGGAATATCTTTTGAAAACATTCACAACAACTTGCTTTGTTTAGAGGGAGCAAATATCAAAATACTTTACCTGTTAATTCATTTAAAATTGTAATGTTATTTATCTTGGTAATACTTTTATTTTTTTTATTTTTTAGGGTATAGCCTAAGCGTAAAGTTAAAATATAACTTCAGTTCAGTAGGTTTGCAATTAAAATAAATATTTGTATTTACATATAATTATCCTTTTTCATTTTGTGAAGATTCTGGCAGTATAATAATCGTGAATAAAGCTATATTTTTCCTCACAATAATCGTGATTAAAAATTTCAGAATGGTGACATCCCTACTGCAGAGTCAATTGGATTCAACTCTTTACTGAACTCAAGTTTTAACCTAAATTGTAGCTTTTGCACAGGTTTGGAAAAAGCTGCAATAAATAGTTTGTGTATTTAACAATCAGAATCCACATTTCCTAAACCAGATTGTGTGTCTTGTTTCCTCCACAGTTGTCCCTGAAGTGCCGCGCCCCGGAGGTGTCGCAGTACATCTACCAGACGTACGACTCGATCCTCAAGACCTAAGGCGGCGAGCGCAGTATTCTGTCACGATCTTAAAGTCAATAATGGCATTGATTCGTATATAAACACTCCCCTGTTCCATGGATCAATAAGTCTTAATGTTGTGGATGTAACGAGTGCTGGTTTAGTGTCCTCTTCATATGTAATCAGCTCCATGCCCGACAACGCCACCATAGTCCTGTCGTTTTTACCGCACAGAATTGGCCAGATTTCACTCGAATAAATCGTTATTTAAAGATAATCACTGACAACATGTTAAAAACTTTGTGGTAAATGGAAAAACTTGACCAGAGGATAATTCTCAGTTTTTGTCTTCAAACTATTGGCTAGTGTTAATCTGGATAACGATATCGACTTGCTTATTCTTGGTTGGTTCTTGTTAAAGTTTTTAATTCATGTTGGCAGTCAGCCTCTGGAAGTGTCCTCTATTCCAGGTATTCCCAAAGCGGGGATCGGGGCCCACAGGGAGGTCGCCGAGCTCTGAGACGGGAGAGGTGACATTATTTCTAAGATATAAGATATAAGAATATAAAGTGTGATACATATCGAAAACATATCAAAGCAAAAAATAAGCAAATCACATTTTAAAAGTCCTAATTGAGTCTGTGCATAACTTCAAATCAGAACAACGCCGCCCAAGAAGTGACTTCCTGTTTCGATCCAGCACGCCAAAATAAAAGCACCATCTTATTCATTAGTTCAGCAGTTCTATTAACATATAAAACACTTAAAATGTGTGTATATAATTATATTATTGTAATGTCGTAAGTTCCTGCTGAACTAATCAATGAGACGAGCTGTGTGCTTTTATTTTGGCGTGCTGGATCGAAACAGGAAGTCACTTCTTGGACGGCGTTGTTGTGATTTGAAGTTATGCACAGAGTCAAATATAGATACAGACGGCATCTCTGGGCTCGCCCATATATGGTCATGTTTGAAAACAGTTAAGAGGAAAAGCAATTTTGAGAAAAATCGGAGAACGTGCTAATGCTAATGCTAATGCTAATGTTTTTTCACTTCTACTGAACAATCTGCTGTGAGAAAATATCCATACGGACCCGATTTACACTTGACTTTATTTGTATGGGATAAATAAGTTCATATTCCACCAGAAAATGGCTAAAAAAGAGTGAATTGTGTTTCCCAAAAGATTCTATTTTCCCCCTCGGCGAAGCCACGCCCCTTTCTTTGATGCGATGCCGTCTGTATCTATATTCCACTGTGAGGGTCTGCAGTGATGTTTGGGAAGTCTTGACCTGAAAGGTTTTGGCCCCTCTGCTGTAAAGGGTATGCAAATAGTTTAGGCTTTTTATTTTTATTGCAGGCTGTTGTTGTGATATTTACTTCCATAAAGGCGTAAGGTTTAACATGTTGCCTTTGACTATCCGTTGGTACGTCTAGGACTGGGTACCGTTACATTTCATCCCTGATACCGGTACGATACTTTTTTTTCGATACCTATGCTTAAATATTTGTCATCCAGAACCAGAAAACAGGGAACAATGTTAATTTGTTCCATTAACTCATTGACTGCCAATGACATCTATAGACGTCAATTTGTTTTTTCAATGGGAACAGCTGCAGCGAAGCCTTGAGCATGTCTGGTGTTAAAATCTTTGTTGTAGTTCTTTTATTGAGTCACTAGGTGGCAGCATTGCTCTTTGGTTGCGATCAGTCACTGTTTTGCTTGATTACAAGAAGCTAGTTTTCTCAGCTTTTTTGGTCAGAAACCGGCATTTTGGGTGATTTTACCTATTTTCTGAATGGATCAATAGATTAGATCAAAAAAGAGAGTCTAATCTGTTCTTTTGGTGGGTTTTGTGTTGACATAGACCTAGACATACATTTTCTGTGGGTCTTGAAAAAGCAGTCAAAATCCTGAAAGAGCTCTCTGATTTGAAAATGGCTGACAGTCAATGCGTTAAAGACTATTTCTTTTAAGTTTCTATCATATATTTGAGCTGAAACAAGTCACTTTCTTGAATGCTGAAACCAACAGGCATCAAAACTTGGTCTCTAAAGATATATTTTGTCGGTACCTAAACACTTTATATCCTTTAACGGCACCCAGCCCTCGGTACGTCGCTGTCCACCTCGTTTAAATATTGATTTATTTAATCTTCAACCTTGGACGAACAACGCCACTGGAAACTCGGCGTCATTGTGCAGAGGAGCTTCATTTCCGAACATTTTCCTTCATGTGCTTCCTTAAATCCGTAGACATTCCTAGCTACTACTCGCGATTGTTTTGACGAGCTCATGTTTAGCAAATCAAGGCAAACCGTTTATGCCTATTCACTCCCACTAGCTTTAAAAACAAAAAAAAACAAAAAAATCATTCCTATTTATTTGTGCATCTACCTCTTTTGTTTTTCCCTTTTTATGCTGCCATACTGTGTTTTTCTTGTTTCACTCAACTATTCCATGTAACCACTCAAACAATGCCACTTTAAAAGAATAGAAACCTGTCAAATGATTGTCGTTTTTGGTGCTGTTGCGTAGACCACCTTAGGAATATATAGCCCCAGTAGTGACCGTGTACTATAATCAAATATCTATATCCGTGTTGTCATCTGCACTAACGCTCACACTAAGTTCTTCTCCGCCTCCGTAAATGATCCCTATAATAAATGCTATATTTTTGTTAAACAGCCATGTCCTACACAGCATAGTGTTTTATTGCCAAAAGTATGGATGGAAGTCACCTCAAAAAATATCAGTGTGCATCACTCCTGTGGTAAATAGTACTTCACGTCACTATGTCACATTGTGCATTATTAATAAAACCCCAATTTGTCGAAATGCATCGCCACGTTTTCTCTTTTTTCTTCCCCCAAAACAAATCCTGAAAATTGTCAACCAAAAATTGTACATCGAGCGGGTAAAACGGTTTAGTAAAAGGTTAGAAATGACAATATTTTACGTGTTTTTCTTTATTAAATAAACCTAAAGTGTGACAATATTCGTGTACATTCCATAATCCCATTCTAAAAAGTTAGTTCACTACAGGCCAGAGGTGGGAGCAAGTCTCCAGTCAAGTCCAAGTCGTGAAGTCATGGTCATGGGGTCGGGTCAAGTCTTTCTTTAGCCGACAAGTCAAGTCGCAAATGTCAGTGTTAAGCCTAATTCTTTTCAAAATGTGTTTAATCTACTTTAAAATGTAAAATATAAAGTGCTTTCTCTAGGCTAAAATCACACAGAACTCTTATGGATTTAAGGTGTAATTAATATTCAAATTGCTGTATACAAAATTACTGGGACTGCATTTTAAGGAAGGGGCCCCGGGGGCCTACTTTAAAAGACTCTGTTTCCATTTTTTCTAACATGAGCTGCTTATTCCTGTAATATAGATTTAAAATAATATTTTTATTTTAGTTCTTTTCTGGCAGTTTTTCTGTCAGTGGTTCCCCTGTAACGCCCCAGCCCCTGTATACTCGGATTCGCCCCTGCTCAAAGCTGCCTTCAGTCCCGCTGTCACTGGGCTCTGTGTGGCTGTGGAAAATAGCCTCTAAATGCTATAACTTCGTGAGAACGCCTTAAAACGCCGAAAAGCCCAAACATTTCTGTTATTAATCCAGCTCTTTCGCATCGTGGTTCTGGAGGCTCCTGTCTGCGCTATAGCTTCAGTCATTGTTTCAAATGTTTCCTGTCCTTAATAAATGAATCTTCACCTCTTCACTCACTGTAAAAAAAACTTTTAATGTATCCAAAGAAACGCTTAGTATTTCCTCCAGCCTTTTTGCGCTGTGTTGATTAGACGCTCTCAGTTGGAAATCCGACTTTTACTCAATGAATCATGTTTTTTTCAACTCAAGTCCAAGTTAAGTCTCAAGTCACAAACAGCAAGTCCCAAGTCAAGTCTTTTTGGAGCTTTTGGTCAAGTAAGTTCAAGTCCCGAAAAGTGCGACTCTCCCACCTCTGATACACGCCATACTTTTCTCTACAATTCACAGAAACTTTAATACTGTATGTACAATATATACAGGGATTTCTCATTTTGTTTCTTTGACCAATTCTAGGGGGGAATGGCAGAAAAAAGCAGTCATTTAATTAAATAAATGACACGGAAAGGCTCAAAAGGAGTAAGCTGAAGTTTCCATTATCCTTTAACTGCATTTACATACTGTACATGTTTTATCTTTCACGGTAAATAATGAAATCAAGTTAGTCGCATAATCGTTAACATGTTCACAGTAAAATGTTGCTGAATACATCACATTTGTGTATGTGGTCGACTTTTGCGGAAAGGGACAAAACACAGATGGTGATTGTCCTAAAATCAATGGGGGAAAATGTGTCTTACTGTTGTAACTCTTAAAGGAACAGGCCACCGTTTTTCCACACTGAGATATGTTCTTACCTGAGCTGAGACGAGTTGATATGTACCTGTCTGGTCTTTGTGTGTTTCCCCCTGGAAGAGCTTTGGTCGCTTCCAACTTCACCCCCGTTTGGAGCTATAGGAATATACTGGGAGAGGCCAAATGCTAACAACATCTTTGGTCGTCGTGCGTGACTGAGGGTAACAACATATCTCAGTATGTAAAAACGGTGGGCTGTTCCTTTGACTTACAGACGTAGATATATAATTTGCTATTGTAATAAAAGTGCAAAACTTCTCATCAAAAGCACACTTTCATCCAGAGTAAAGTTAATGTATCTGGGTGCACAGGGCCGGCGCCAGCCATCTTGGCGACCAAAGCAAGATAAGGATTTGTCTGCTCTAAAGGATAAATAAATAGAAATAGAAAACAAGGTACCGTATTTTCCGGACTATAAATCGCTCCTGAGTATAAGTCGCACCGTTGACAAGCCTCTCCCGGCAGCACGTTGCTCTCGGTCCTCTAGCTGTGGCAATCTAGCTTTTAGCACGCGATTAGCTTTGTGTTTTCCTCATTGCATTAACAGTAACCACTAGTGATGGCCAAAAAACTCGGTGCTCCGGAGCTTGTCTTGCTTTTCCCTTAAGCAGATGCTTCGAATCACTGCGTCGGAGCCTCTTTCAGTAACACCTGGTCACGTGACTGTCTCGAAAACTGCTTCAATCTGTGAGTTGTGTATCGTGTCTTAAATCGGGTCATCGGCTCAGAGCGTCTCACTGAGCTGCCTTTAGCGGCGAGGCGCTAAACTACGTCCATGTAATGATGTTATTCATTAGTCATAGATAAATGTGCTGTATTTCCCCCATTTCCCATTGGCGAAAGTGGCTGTGGGCCAGAATACGAGCGATCGCTGTTATTGTTTACTTCCGCAATTTTCGCCGGATGTTTGGTAGGCAGCTGATGCATCCAGGCCTCTATCTCGGTTTTATAAAATGATAGATCTGTTACAGCGCAAGAGAAGCAATGCCCTGTTTATGGACATTGTTTTTGCTGATTATAGGATTTTAATAAAATGTTTATCAAATATGAAAATGTAAAATGCCTACCACGGCCAACGGATGTGACGACATCGCGATCGCTCGTATACATTTTGCATTTTCTTATCCTTTACAAAGTCCTGCTTTTGAACAGATAAAGCAGGCGTGGAGCTGATCAGGCGAGGGAAACGTAAGGAGCTCCATCTACAGCCAATAGTGCCAAAATGAGCACTGACTGAATGAAGTAAAGATCGCACATTGATGTCCTGCCTTTGAGCAGCAGAGCCACAGTTGACTGAGGCCCCGCCCACTGGAGCTCCGCCCTCAGACCCACGTTACAAAGAAAATGACTCTTATTCATCGACCTATGATTGATTTGATCAAACATCAATATCAGGCTGTTATAATAAAACCGCCACACGTCCGTTTGAAACTTCTCTTCCACATGATCGTGTTGGTTCAGTCGTGTTTATGAGAGGTCACAATAACAAAGTTTGTCCACAAGAGGTCAGTGTTCAGACAGAATGAAACAGCTCAGAGACTTCGACGCGTACAACACTTTTTTTTTGCCGGGAAAGCCTCAAACTGTTACAAGGCTTCACTCGCCCATCACTAGTAACCACTGCTTTTCGGCCGCATAGTTCACTACTTGCAGCTTGTAATCTGCAAAATATGGTCTTAGCAGATACTGGTACACAGGCCTGGAGCGCCCTCTAGCGGCTACCAGTGTACAAATACAAACACTGTGGGATTATATATTTTGATATATAAGTCGCACCTGAGTATAAGTCACACCCCCAGACAAACTATGAAAAAAGTGCAACTTATAGTCCAGAAAATACGGTAATCATTGAGAAAATGCATGTAGTAAAGATTTTTCGGAAAACTTTCGACCCAAATGGTATTACTATTTTTTGGCTACCACTCTTTATTTGGACAAAGTGTTGTTGTTTTTTTTGTTATTATTTTTAAATCCAAACGTATGTGCAATCATATTAGAGAGGGGGCCCACTTGATGTGAATATTTACGGCAATGTTACGTGTCCATCGCTTTCCTGATCCAAAGTTACGTGCGAAAGTCGGCGTTGCCCCGAGGTGGCCGCCTGGTTTGCCTATACCCCGGTCCGGCCCTTTCCGTGCAGCGTATTTCCCGTAGTTGTGTTGACTGGAGGCGAACAGGAGGCGTGTGCGGAGTTAGCTGCACTTGAGGATGGAGCGCAGCGGCGGCGGCGTGACCGGACCCAGGTGGACCGTGGTTTGTCGGAGCGGGTACGGGCTGTAGTGAGGAGGGTCGCCGTTTTCAGAGCGAGAGTCGTCCGAGGGAACCTGCACAAGTAAGAAAAATGTATTATCTGGAAGTAAACATACAAGTACAGACTGCCCTCCCCAGAGCCGTGGGAAGATATTTTAGTTGGGGGGTGCTGAGGGACAAAATGTACCCCCAAAACGCTTTTTCTGCGCGTGTTTCCTATTTATTAACCTCTTAACTCCCGCTTGAACCGAGAGATCTTTTTCCTCACGTCATCTGATTGTTTTTCCATCATTTTTTTGTTGGGTATTCAACTCATTTTTGTAACTTTTTTGTCATTTTTTGTCACATTTTTTCGTCCATTTTTGTCACATTTTTTGTCATTTTTTTGTCACATTTTGTCACATTTTTGTCATTTTTTCGTACATTTTTTATCAAATATTTGTCATTTTTTGTTAAATTTGTATCACATTTTTGTCATTTTTTTGTCACATTTGTATCACATTTTTGTAGTAATTTTTTTGTCACATTTTGTCACATTTTTCAATTTTTGGTCACATTTTTTGTCATTTTTTCATCCATTTTTCGTCACTTTTTTGTCACTTTCTTTCATTTTTTCGTCAATTTTTTTATCAATTTTTTGTCATTTTTCATCAATTTTTCGTCATTATTTTGTCAGTGTTTTCTCACTTTTTTGTCACATTTCCATCATTGTTTTCGTCTCAGTTTTGTTGCTATTTTCACACCTTTTTTACAGAAGCTTTTGGATTGGGGTAAAGCCCCCTCAGCACCCTGGGTTCCCACGGCCTTGGCCCTCCCTTACATCATAACATTTATATCCTAAGAATCCAGAGTAAAAAGTACATTTGGCCATTTGTTCGTTTTAAAAGCTGCAGTTCACACACCAGAACAGTAGGGGGCGATGTGCAGATCTACTGTCAGTGCCTTTGACTCACTACAAGGAACAAGGTGAATTTGGGAATTTAGGAAGTAAATTTAGTTTTAAGATAATCCTTTATTGATCTCACAATGGAGAACTTCACTTGTTACATTCGGCTCTTAAGATCTCAGAGTGTGCAAAACAGATAAACAATATAACAATAAGTTTGGATCTGCTTTTCATAGTCTATTCTGTTCTAATTTTAAGGTCAGCATTGGCAGTGCAAAGTCACAGTCCTAGTGCAGGCTGTTAATAAGTGACGCTGATACAGAGATTATTGTACGTAGTTTTGCAAAGGGGGGTTATTGTAGTCTCGCCTACCAGACTCCGCTTCTTTACAGAAGAGGGTCTGGCAACACTCCATTGCGCGCTTTCAAAGGAAGTGACGCAGCGATATGGAGCCTACCGACCAATCAGAGCAGCTCCCTGAACGGGCGTCACGTTGTTGCGCCTTTGTTTTGTAGTTTTTCAACACAAGCAACCACTTCACGTAATGCTCCGGTATGTTTGTATTCTTACGTTTTTCTGACATAAACGACGGAAGTCATTTACTGAACTCCGTGTGGCAGGAGCGCCATTGTTAATGTCCGAATGATACAACTTTCTTGTCGCTGTTTCTGTCGTCACATCCGCTATGTTCTCATTGGCTGCTATGCGCTTCGGTTGTCCCACATTAGTCCCGCCTCAAGCCGTAGCTTTTCTACGACAGGGTCGCCAGACTAGTCTCCTGTTTATTAATTAATAAACATCGGAGATTAGTCTGGATGCCAGGCTAGGGTTATTGCACATGTTGCTTTACAGTCTTGTTGTTCAGTCTGACAGCAGTGGGGATGAAGGACCTGAGGGTGTCTCAGTCTGCCACTGAAAGAGCTGCTCAGCTCCTCTACAGTCCCGTGCAGTGGGTGGGAGGTGTTGTCCATGATGGAGGTGAGCTTGGCTAACACCCTCCTGTCCCTCACCTCCTCCACAGAGTCCAGAGCTGGCCCTCCTGACCAGCTTGTTCAGTCTGGTCTTGTCCCGCTCTGTGCCCCGGGCCCAGCACACGGAGAGCAGAGGCCACCACAGAGTCATAAAGAGTCCTGAGCAGAGTCTCCTCAGAAGGTGGAGGCCACTTTGGCCCTTCTTATACAGGGTTGGTGCTGTGGGACCTGCTGCACCAAGTACCACTTATTTTAACCTCTTAACCCCCACCTGAACCGAGCACATTTTCTCCAGTTCAGCTTTACCTCCCAAAAAAGCATCAAAATAGTATATTTCAATATAAAGAAAACAAGGATGGAAACGCAACAAAAACTAGAAATGCAATGGCTGCGCCATTGCGATTGACTGCGGAATTGCGGGAAGCGAATGCAGAAATTGCATAAACTTTTAAAATTGCATTAATTTCTTAATTTGCATAATCTAATTTGCATAAACTGGTAAAATGCATCAAATGTCATGTTGCATAAACTGTATAAACTGCATAAAGTGGTAAAATGCATGAATGGGTTAATTTGCATAAATTATGTAAATTGCATAAACTCTTTAAAATTCATAAATCCTAAATGGCATAAACTCGTCAGTTGCATAAACGCTTTAAAATGCATAAACTGGTTAAATCCCATAAAGTGGTTACTTTGCATAAATTGTTAATATTGCATAAACTTTTATATTCCATAAACTGGTCAAACTGTTGAAAGTGCTTGATTGGCAGAAGCTGCACAAATGGCTGAAAGTCCTGGAGTCTCCCCATTGGCTGGATTCCCCCATACACACCAATGCAAAAATGTCAAACTCCCGTATAAAAAAACTGGAAAACTGCAGGACAATTTTATCTCAAAACCCACAAGTTGCAGAAGCTGAACATGCACAAAGTGCAGAAATTGCATAAAATGCAGAAAAAAGTGCAGAAAAGCATGGATTTGCGGCAGCCCCATTATAAGTCAATGGGAAAAATCTCCGACATTTTGGCCGATTGCAGAAAAACCGTAAGTTGCAGAAGTCCCAAAAGTAATAGCACCTTCTCCTCAACATGCGGAACATTTTGATGCATAACTTGCATAAATTGCACAAAGCATGAAGGTGCTGAAAGCTCTAGAAAATCAGGAAAAAGATGGAAGAGGAATAATAATAAAGAACATGAAAACCAATAATTGACTGCGGAAGAATTCCGCAGTCAATCAATAATAATAATAATAATAATAATAATAATAATAATAATAATAATAATGCATCGGTTTTATATAGCGCTTTTTTGGACACTCAAAGACGCTTTACATTGCATTATTCATTCACTCCATACCCGGTGGTGATAAGCTACTATTGTAGCCACAGCTGCCCTGGGGTAGACTGACGGAAGCGAGGCAACCAGTCTGCGCCATCGGCCCCTCCGACCACCACCAACCACTCACTCACTCACTACATTCGTTAGGTTTCCTGGTGTTACCAAACGGTCTCCCATCCAAGTACTGACCAGGCCCTTCCCTGCTTAGCTTCCAAGGTCTGACGGGATTGGGCATCGCAAAGGCGGTATGGCCACTAAAATGGGACAAAAACGCGGTGACGTTCTGACAAAAAAAATTACGATCACTTTTGTAGAGCTTAGCTTTCAAATGAAGCATTACAGTGTTGCTCTCCAGTCGAGAAGCTTTCAGATTTGGGTAAAACTGACCTGGAGAAAATTCTCTCGGTTCAGGCCAGGAGGTAAGAGTAGGTAATTTCACTTCTGTAGAAAATCCAGTAATGAAGCCCTCGGCCACCAGTGAACTTTATATAAGTTTGAGTTCTCAGCTTTAAACCAGACGCCGACAAACAAACAGTAAACAAAGTGAATGTTCGAGTGACAAACGGCTCTAATATTAATACCTTCTGTTGCAGCACGTAGAGCGACGTCACTGCGGGTTTCCGACCGGCCTCAGACCGTTTAGGAGACAGTTCACCTGAGCACAACAGAGAGGAAATGAAAACAAGAAAAGGCAGTACAAGATTAGAGGGAAAAATTAGAAATTCAACAGTTGAATCTTCTGATTATTTGGTAATCAAAACGAGCTTAAGGCGATGTTTTATGTTTTGTTTATCAGATTTCAAGTGCATGTACTTATTTCTTACTTTTACTTATTATTTTAAAGCATCTTTACAGTTGAGGTCTCAGCAAAAGCCACACCAGCTCCAGCCCGGAGAATCGAACGCACACGGCCTGACCGTGCAGGGTCAAAGGTCACCGGGGGAAGCTGGATTATTGAAAACCATAAACGGCCTGATGTAACATCAACAAAATGTTTTCTTGCGATGGAATGTCAATGCATTAAACGGGCACTGGAGCGTCACCCAGCGAGGACATGCTAAAAGGTGACAGTAAACATCACACTGGACTCTGTGCATAACTTCAAATCATAACAACACCGCCCGAGAAGTGACTTCCTGTTTCGATCCAGTGCGCCAAAATAAAAGCACACAGCTCGTCTCATTGATAGGTTCAGCAGGTACTTGCAACATTACAAGAATATAATTAAATACACACATTTCAAGTGTTTTGTTAGTTAATAGTTAGGGAGAAAGAAAGTTAACTAATGAAGAAGATAGTGCTTTTATTTTGGTGCACTGGATCGAAACAGGAAGTCACTTCTTGGGCGGAGTTGTTATGATTTTAAGTTATGCACAGAATCAATTAGTAAGACAGAAACACAGAAGAGTCACTCCAGAGACATGTCAAATTTGGAGCAGCAGAAAGTAGTATTTATGAAAAAGCTTATAAAGTCATTACAGGGAAAGGGGCTAAAGAATTAAATCATTCTCATATTGCAGTAATCATAGTTTGGTGACATAATGTGCATTCCTTACTTGCAGCTGTGTGGTTTATTGGACAGTCGGAGTAGTCGTATGACTTCTCCAAAGGCTTTCTGGACGGCTTCTTCGACCTGCACAGGGAGGAGGTAGAGGCAACATCTTAAAAATATCCAAATGTTTCTTGTTCTTTGTGCAGTTTATGGTCGTACTTTTTCTGCGGCGGCGTCCAGCAGGCGCACACCGTGACCAGAGTAATGAGGAGGAACAGCCCTCCAGTGGAGAGAATGATGTAAAGAGAGCTCCTTCCTGGAAAACAGACAAAGACTGTGGAATGCAATGGAGACAATAACAAGTAAATATGAAAACAGAAAGCACAGTGAGTAGTAAGTACAAAAATGGTAACAAAGAAGCTACAGGAAGCGATGGGAAAGGAGAAAGTTAGTGCTCGCACGCCTGAACACGCTCGCTGTGCATACATTGTCACATTTTGTTTCAAGTAGATAGTCCAAGTAAGACTTTACCCATAAACCAAGACCAATAACATCTGCATTCTGACGGGTCCTGTAGTTTTTCCACAATAACAGGACAATGCTGAGGCTTTGTCTGCAGTGACATACTGTGCACACCTATTGAGAGGAATTATCATAGGTGTTAAAGCATTGCATTGTGGGTCATAATGCTGGACTTGTCGGCTGTATTTATAGCGGAATCATATGAGAAAGAAAAAATTTAAAAAGTCAGCAAAGGCGCACCACACTTCAGCTGTTACCGTAAGTCAGTGGTTTCCTCGGAGTACCCCCTACCTTGAGGATTTTGCCAATATTATTACAAAGTGACCAACTAAATTAATATTATACAGTATTTAACAGTGTGTTGTGTTCAAAACTAAGCAAAAATACTCTCAAAATCAAACTGAAAAACATAATTAAAACAAAATTTCCTTTGAAATTCATATTGAAATTCTACTCAGTTTCACCTTTTTTTTATCTGAAATAATTCCAAGTACCCCCTGCTACGTGCTCAAGTACCCCCGGGGTCCCCGTACCCCTGGTTGGGAAATGTGCAGCATTTATTTATTAAGAGATAACAAAATAAAGTGCTCAGTTTAAGATTAACTTTTTTAAATATCAGTTTGAGATGACCTGTTTCTTTTTATATAGCTTATCTGAATTTGAAATATCCCGATATATGCGATGTGGTCAAATTCCATGTCTCATTTAAAAATATATCAATATATCTTAAATATCGACATATCGCCCAGCCCTATAACGGCATAAAGAGTGTGACATCAACATCACACTCAGTCTAAATGGGCCATATTAACGCAATTCATTTCATGGCTTCTACATGAGTAAATAACTTGGCTTCTCTTCCCCCTCTGATGTTGATCCACATGTTGTAATACTGACAGTGAAAACGCAGCGTCTTACGGTACACGGAGAGTCTGAAGGGCAGGCTGGTCTCGCGGCCCACGGGGTTCTCCACCACGCAGCTGTACAGGTCGTCGTCGCTCATCAGCACGCGCTTGATGGTCAGGTACTTCTGGTCCGGCGACAGGATGAACCTGGTCTCGTTGGTCAGACGCTTCCCGCCCTTGAGCCAGGTGTAGTTGGTTTTGGTGCCGTTGTTGTGGGAACAGTTCAGCAGCACGTTCTCGGTGAGCTCCAGCACCGAAGACGACTCGGTGTAGACGAACGGCTTCGATATGACCTCTGTGGAAGACAAGAGGAATGAGAGGCTTTATTTGCCACAGAGAAAAACTATTACAATCAAAGAGATAATTCTAACCTGTTACCTGCCACTAAAATAGCAGGAAACAGGTTTACTGTAATAAAACACTGAATCAGCATTTATATGTCAACCTCAACCAAAAGAGCGAGAGACCATAATTCAGTCCAGGGTATCATTTACTTCATGCATTAAATTGCCGACCACAGCCCCGGATGTGACGCCATTGCGATCACTCGTATATGACGTAAATGCCTTAGAAATGAGGGAGAGTGTTTCTTAGTTTGTGAATTTGGGCCATCTCTCTTAAAGAAGGGATTGAGCTTCATGAATCTCTACAACATTGCCTCAAGCAGTTGAGGCAATGTTGCGAACAGTATTTGTTGTCCTCAACCTGTAAAGCGCTTCTGTGACGTCGCAGCAATGGCTCTGAGACCGGTCGGATACCATGGAGATCTCAGAGAATCTCTCTGAGATCTCCTTGGTATCCAAGAGGTCCCACATGGAGACTTTTTCAAGTCTCCATCTGATCTCCTCTGAAATCAAACCTGTTCTTTTTCACAGAGACGACCTGGAGACTGGCCCTCTCTCCAGGGGACATCTCGGAGACATCTCTGTGACCAGCAGCAACTCAAGTCTCCAACTAGTCTCCAGGCCGGTGAGATCGGCCCTTTAATAAAGGTTTGAATGAAGACATTCCTGAATGAGGCCCAATGATGTTTAATTTCTTAGGACTTTAACAAACCTTCCACAATGACATAACTTTAGGATAAGAGTTTCAAGAAAACTCTTCTTCCCATATTTTACTTCACTTGGGTATGTGAAAAGTATGTGGAGCACATTTTTTTTCATCCCAACAAACTTAACGATTAGATAAATGTGTTGTCTCCACTCACCGTCCACCGTGAGCGCGATGCTGCCCTCGCCCGTGAAGGTGTCGTCTGTGATGGAGATCTCCACGTCGTACGTCCCCTCGTCCGACAGCCGCAGGTTGTGGAGCAGCAGCGTCCCGTTCTCGAACACCAGGATGCGGTCCCTGTACTCCGGCCGGGGCGTGCCGATGATGTCCGTGCCGATGGACTGCACCACCGTGATGGACTTCTCCTTCTTCAGGGTCCACTTGATGACGGGCAGGTCCAGGCTGAAGCTCACGTAGCGCACGGACAGCAGCGCCTCGCTGCCCACCGTGGACTTGATCAGAGCCGACGGGATGGTCATGTTGACGGACCAGACGCCGCCTGAGGGACACACAGTATTTACAACTCTCGCTTAATCTAGGTGAATGTGTTGAAGTTCAAATGTTTTATTCTTAAAGTGACAGTCTGTAAGAATGCAAAGTGAGGAGAGAGAAATATGAAAGTAAACATTCAAGTCCGTTCTCTCCTGATTGGACCAGAAGGCCACTCCCAGCAAAATGTGGAGATTGAGAACAAGCTTTCAAAAGTAAAAGATCAAACTCCGAACCCCCTTCTCTCCTGATTGGACCTGACGGCTCACAGGAACGCTCGTCCTATTGGTCAAAGTGATGGCACCGGGGGATTCTGATTATTTATCATTTACAAAAAACTAAACAGGAGCTCTTAAATTCCCTTTGAACAAATCTTACTAACTATTATGTCAATAATATAAATCAAACTTTCTCTCTCACATGCCACAGTTAAACAAAGGCAAAGTGTGTGAAGTGTCTTGCCAAAGCTGGCGACTGGTTAAAGCTAGAATCTAGAATTGAACCTCCTCCTACAAACCACAGCAAAGACAAACACTTGAGATATGAATAATCGTCTGCCAGGCTGAAGTTGGCGGCGCGTGGGACTCGCATTCCTCCTGCTCTGAGCGCTGACTGTAAGAATGACATAACCATGGTAACAGCGGCCGACCGACGGCGCGAGGGTCGACGAGTTACACATGACACAGTTAGAGGATCTGTGGCTTTTATACGGGCTGGTGTAGATCACATTCTGAAGGCTGAAAACTGCAATGAAACGATTTGGACAATAATGTGGGATATGATTTGAGTGAACATGAATATGATGGTTTTGTATATTTTACATTTGTAAATACTGCACATAAAATACAAAAAACATCTCTAATAACTAAATATTTAGAGAGTTGGACATAAACAGTGAGGAATCGTCTGGAACTCGCTTGATGTAAATTGTGTATGGAGTGAAATGAAAGAAAAGCTCCTTGTGAAGTGCTTTGGGACGATGTCGGTGAAAGGTTTTTGTGTGAAACAAACCACAACTTCATGTTTTGAGTAGGTGAGTTCTTCAGCCTTCTCCTTTTGAGTTTACAGATTCACTGCTCTTTCTGTTTAGACTTTGGGAGTATTATCAACATTAATGGGTTTATTTGCTGTACAAAATACTTAACCCCTTAACTCCCACCTGAACCAAGCACATTTTCTCCAGTTTGGCTTTACCCCAGTCCAGAAGCTTCTGGAAAAAAGCTGTGAAAATTGCAACAAAACTGAGACGAAAACAATGATGGAAATGTGACAAGAAATTGACAAAAATGTGACAAAATGTGACCAAAAAATTTTACAAAAATATCACAAAAATTTGATAAAAATTTGACAAGAAAATGACAAAAAAGTTACAAAAATGAGTTGAATACCCAACAAAAAAATGATGGAAAAAAAATCTGATGACGTGAGGAAAAAGATCTCTCGGTTCAGGCGGGAGTTAAGAGGTTAAAGGCCCATTACCTGATTTTTGTTTCCAAACAACGAAAGAGGGACCGAGTAAATTAAAGCAATACTAAGTAACTTGTTTACCTTAAAGATGCACTATGCAACTTTTGAAGTGAAAAAACAAAAAAAAATCTCAATATTTGTGGATATTTGACCTTGTAGTGACTCAGTGGCGTTATGGGAGCAGCACGGCACCTTTGCTTTCCCTCACAGTGGCCTTTATGATGCTCCAGGATTAATTGTTATGGGTTTGTTCCAGAAACTCACAAAACAAAACAATTGATCCTGGAGCCAACCCGGCCCCGGATAAAGCGGAAGAAAATGGATGGATGGATGAAAGTTGCATAGTGCACCTTCAATAAATCCTTTCCATAGTCCGTCTGGGGATAATGCAAGTGTTAATGGGATGATTGGGGGGTCTTTCATCTCCCCCTGGTGTCTCTGGCCAGAAAACCACAATTGCAACTTGACTGCCACCGGACCGGAGCAACCAATACACACTAATGGAATCACGAAGAAGAAGCTAACAGGCTAACGGGCAAAGCTAACTGCGGGCTAGCGCCACTTAAACAGTATTTACTGCCATGTTTGAGTGAAAAAAAGTATTTCCATTGGGTAATTGGATGTAGAATATCCCTCTCTCCCTTCGCCTTTTCTGTCAGCGTAGTATTTACTCTCACGGACAATTAATAAGTTAAAAAATCACAACTTCCTACGACACCTGCAGTTGCGCTTATGGCCTCTCGGGGCAAGAGTTACTTAGTTTTTCCTTAGAATAGTTGTGTCCAAACTCATTCCCAACTTTTTCCACAGATGCCTTTACAAGCACTTTCCACATCCTGCAGTTCTGTGTTGTGAAGCAGTGGCATTGACGGTAAACCTACACAGCGCCACCTACTGTTCCGGAGTGTGCATTATATATTTGGACACAATATGCTGCTGCCAACTTGACACTTTTTGTGCTTTGCTTTGGACCTTTTATAGACATTTTGTAGAGCAGAAAGTATGTTATATTTATCTTTCAAATGTAATGGAGTAAAAGGCAATGAGTCCTCAACAAAAACACAACTCAAGTAAAGAAACAGATCCTCCAAAACTCCACATTTATTTAGTTCGGCCTATTAGCTGCAGCAAAACATCCCGTGTTTAATATATTCCTACACAACTGCGCAGCTCCAGAGCCCAACAACGCCACTCTCAAAGTCACATTTACAAAGTCCAGCCCAAAAAGGAAAGCACCGGCGCACGTACCCGGGTTGAACAATCCCAGCGAGACCATCCAGACGAGGTGAGGGACGATGTTGGGCTTGGGTGCACCGGCGGCCTTCATCTCCCTGGGTGTGAGGCTTCCTTCCTTCCCCGGACAATGATGGCAGCGGCGGCGGAGCGTCGTCACTGTCCGAGGGGGGGGGGGAGGTAGAAGGGGGGGGGGCGAGGCCGGGGCAGCACACAGCAGTTCATTCACACGGGCCGTTCGGATGGCCACACTGGGTACATGTTGTTCCCTTTACGCCAGTGGGAAAACGGGACAAAAGTGGGTTTGTGTGTGCGAAAAACAGCTGGGCGAATGTCATCTGTGGCTTGTATGTAAAAGGCCGGGCTGTGAAGAAAGATGACTGTGTGTGTGTTCTCTGGTTGTTTTGGGTGAGGTTTTGTCAAGCGAAGCCCAGTGTGGAGGTCAGTAAACCGAAAGGGATCGGGGGTAAACGTTGACTTAAGGCGAGACACTGCAGGTGAATAGGGGGAAAAAATAAATGTAGAGATGTCAATTTGAAACTTTTGCTGAACATCACAGATATAAATATGAGGAAAAAAATGTATTGCACTTTTTCTGTCATTTTATGTTTTCACATAAAAATAAGGCATTTTGAGCATTAAAATGGCCAAAATTGCCTATATTTTGGGCAACGAAGTCAAAATAATGGATTGAGCCAGATGAAAAATTGATGGTTTTATTTTATTGACATATTAGTAACTAAGTTTTTTTCAGAGGGGATTTGGTATATTTTGTTGTCTGTAAAAACTCAAATTCCGCCTGTTTTTTTTTTTGTTTCAAAGCTGAATAAATCAGGCAAGGAATTAGATATTAAAAAATCCCTCTGAAAAAAACTTCAAAATATTATTAAGTCTCAGACTGGAAAGTTTGGAGTCTGTGGGAGCTTCTATAAGGGCTCAGGCTCTGCCCGTGTGCGGCTTCTCTCATTCAGAGAAAACCAGCCCTGAAGTTTAGTAGCGAGTGCTCATGCTCGGCCCGTTCTTCCACTTTTCCGCTCCAGCTCCAGCGTCTTGTAGGAGGAAAAACACCATATTTGGGTGAAAGCGTCATCACGGGGCCCCTTAGCAGGACACGTGGATGTCAAATCTGTCAATGAATGAAAACCCGCGGGAAAGACGGACGTTCTACGCGGCGCAGCAGCTACTTCCGGGTCGCCCCCACCTCGCAGACAAAACATCATAAAATAAACATCATGCGGGGTGAGTTTTGTCATTTTTATATCTGACATGAAAACTAAGATGTAAAGGGAGGAAAATAGATAAAAATCTCCACTTCGACCACTGCGTGAAAAATCAATACTTTCACCTGCCGTGTCTTGCCTTAACTGTTCATTGTGTCCATTTTCAGGTTTGCAGGAGGCTGTGCCACATCAGGTCATGGAGTTCTACATGAGAAGAGCAAAAAGCAGAACAAAATATTCACTTTAGATTGAGTTAACTTCCAGATAAACTTAAAACAAGTCCAAGTCAAGATAATATGTTTAAAGGGGGCCTATTATGCAAAATCGACTTTTTCAAGCTTTACATCATGTTATTAAGTCATTCCCTCATTAAAACCATGCCTGAAGTGTTGCCTTGGCACATTCACGTATTTTCGAGTAATCTGTAGAAACTCTGATGGCAGCCATTTTAGGGATAAAACGCCTGATTCCTTCAGGAAACGCCCTCGACCTCCAGGATACGCCTCCGACCTTTCGTCACCAGCCGAGTAACCAACCACTGCTCCTCAGCAGAATCCCCTCCCCGCAGTGTCTAGCCCTAAGATGTAAACAGAGTCATCATGGATGATTAGCTTCATGTGTTGTGAACCGGAGCCACAGCAGACTTTTACAAAGACACACATCAGTGTTTCTGTTACCGAAACACCCAGGATTAAAACCGGTGACAAGAACACTTATTTCAGTGTCTGGTTCTGCGCTGGGCCTTGATGATGCACAGAGCCTCCGGAGAAAGCTAATGCTAAGCTAAACCTCGAGTCATCACGTGAAAACGAGAAATATGCACAAATAAAGTCAATAAAACCACCACACACATAAAGAACCGTTTAACAATGATCACACACGGAGCCAGGCTTGTTGATTTGGAAGTTTATTGCTCACATTTCATCTACAATGGGTCATAGCCGAGTGGTTTTCTCCCGGAGCTAACAAGCTAGCCGCGACAAGCTAACGGGAAAATTCACTGAATACAAGCATATTATGCATTGAAAACGTCACTAAAACAGGCAACTGCTTGAAGCAGCCTTTATGATGATCACACACGGAGCCTGGCTTGTTGATTGTGTAGTTTATTGCTCACATTTCATCTACAGTGAGTCGTAGCCGAGTGGTTTCTCTCGGAGCTAAGGCACTATTAGCCGCGTCAAGCTAACAACCTTCACCTTCACAACATTCATTGAAAACAGGCAGCATATTATGCACAAATAACGTCAATAAAGCAGCAACTACTCGAAGCAGCCTTTACGATGATCACACAATGAGCCTGGCTTTACACATTTGTGGTTTATTGCAGACTTTTCATCAACAATGAGCTGTAGTCGATTATAACAAGCTAACGGGTAACCTCGAAAAACCATTGTCCACTTGCACAGATAATGTCCGTCTTTGAATCGTATGGGCTCCTGCAGATCCTGGTGTCGTCCATGGGGGTATATTTAGAGATCCATAGGGCATGGCAGATGCAAAGAGATAGCCTCCAAACCAGTTATTTTTCAGGCAAGAGCCCCTTCCAAGCGTCCGGTGTGGAAGGTTTGTTTCCAAATAATATCCTGTGTGGCCATCGTTCACAAAGTGATAAACAGTAGGTCCTTTCCAACAATAAAAATTAAAATGCACCGATCGTAGTTTCAATACTTGAGACAACGAGCGGAGTGTTGTTGTGATGCCACAGACAGCGTGTGGAGGGGGCGTGTCGGAAAGGGTCAGAGGTTCTTAAAGAGACAGAGGCCTATTTCAAGTCATTTGCTAACGCCATTTTGAAAGAGCAATTTTATACAAGGCAGTTATTCTAATTTACTGCATTGACAGACCAACAGAAGGTTTCGTCATCATTGTAGTGTCCTATAGACTGGTGCTATGTGGCTGAAAAAAGCATAATACCCCCTCTTTAATAACGATACACTACATTAACTGGGCAGGTCTTTTTTTATTCAAGGAGCTGCAGGCAAAGAGTTGTGATGGCCACACCTGTGTCTGTGTTGCCAGATAAGATGGTAAACCCCGCTTTGTTCCTCCTTTGCTCCAACATGGAAGTTGATTCTATTCTCAACACTGAACTGATAATTAGAGCTGGTTTTCAAAATGTTCTTGAGCATCAAATCTAATGCCCGTCCAGGTCATTCTGTGTGTTGCTGATGAACAAATGAAAGTGCAAAATAAACCAAGGCACTAAACCCTCCATGTCCAGCAGGGGGCAGTGTAAACGCAGGTAAACTCAACTGTCTGGGGAGGAAAAGCTGCTCAAAAATCAAACACTGAACTTGTCTTTCTCGAGTTCGATTCTAAAGGTTTGTTAAAAGTCTGGGTCCTGTTGTGTTGCTCAGGCTGCTCTGCAGGGTCTGCTCTCAGGCGCGATCCCACTACTGAGCGGCACGGGGGCTTTGGCCTGCTCCGTGTCCAGCCTGGGCCGGTGCGCCCCTCCTTAGGCGACCTGGTGGTCCCGGGCTCCCCCAGGAGAACCATATCGATACCGAACTTAGTGCGGACACCCGATCCACACAGACACTGCAGCTCAGAGCTCCTCAGCTCAAACAGTCCCTCAGCCTCAGCCTCCCGGAGACTGGGATTACAGGCGCGCGCCACCGCACCCGGCGACAACAGCCCAGAGAGAGCACGAGGACATTTCAACCTGCGTGACGTCACCAACACGAGGATCCGAGAGCTCCGGACACAAAAAATGTAAATATCAGTGGATCGTCAGAGTAAAAGGTTAATGGCACATTCTTTATATGTTACTATCATGTTGTGTTTACATCTTTAATGCACTGTTTGTCCTTTCACCGATTACTCATATTTTCCACCTGTGTCAGAGGAAAATACTGGATTATGACTTCGATGCAGATCACTTTTCACAACAATAGAAAATCCTCAGAATATAAATATATAAAAAAGAGCAAGTCTTGACTTGAAGTTTTGTTTTCTTTCTAAAGGGGCGTGGCCATTTGACGTACAGAAAGGAAGGACGTCCCGTTGCCCAGCAACCACCAGACAACAGCCGCAAACAGGTCTGTCGTTTTTTTATTCACGTTTTTATTAATTTTACATCAGTGCTGCCTGAGGAGTTGGAAATACTCGTTTTATATTTTGTAAAACAGTCTTCACTGGCGAAAATTCACTTTATTTGACGTGAAAAATGTTAGACTCAGCTTTGATGCCTTTCTTCCCATGTTCTTAAAAGATACTATCAATAATAAAGAAGCAGATGAAAATAAGTGAGGATAAAGAAAATGTACTGACAAAACAGAGGAGAATGTTTGTGGTTCACATTTAGGGCCTGAGCAAACACAGAAGAGTCAGAAACAAACACAGAAGAGTCAGAAACAAACACAGAAGAGTCAGAAACAAACACAGAAGAGTCAGAAACAAACACAGAAGAGTCAGAAACAAACACAGAAGAGTCAGAAACAAACACAGAAGAGTCAGACACAAACACAGAAGAGTCAGAAACAAACACAGAAGAGTCAGAAACAAACACGTGCTTCATTAGTTTTTCTCTTTTGTCCACAGACTGATGGCGGTCGTCGCGCTCTGTGAGTCCCGGGACCTTTTCAACCTCCTCAGTCAGAGAGGAGCCGTGTCCAGGCTGGCTGAGATCAACTACCTCTGTCTGATCGGTGAGAACTGTGTCTTATTCTTCAGAGCTCATGTTTCCATCATTTATTGATACGATGATTGTTGCTCAAACCCAGACGCTCGTGAAAGGCAGGACTACGACACGAGCCACGTTATCACAGCCAGACTCGCCAAGACGGTGAGTTTCCTCCGTGTCACCTGATACGCACGGGGAAAAAGAACTGTTTTCAGCCTGAACATGGTCAGAGCTGAAGACTGAGTGTGGAGGGAATGAATAATGACGACAGTGAAGCACTTTCAGAAACTTGCTAACACAGGCTTGTAAAGTGCAATACAAGTGTCAGCCATTGTTGTTATTAACCACTTAAAGCAATCGTCTGTAAGTTTGCAAAGTGCGGAGAGATACAGTGAAATTTAGAATCAAATTTAACCAGAAAGCCCTTCTTAGTTTTCGAAAGTAAATGATCAAGCCCCGCCCCCTCTCTCCTGATTGGCCCTGACAGGCTGGTTCACAAGAAAAGCTCGTGTCATTGGTCAACGTAGGACGATACTAGACTCTACTTAGTTGCTGAGGTCCAGGAATGAGGGACTACAAAAATGAATAAATACATAAATATATATTATTACTTACTTTACATCCAAATGCAAAACCAGGTGGTCGATTTTGCTTATTTTAAAAATACTTGTAATACATTTAGACTTCCAGACTATCACTTTAACTGCCACCTTAGGGTTAGGGTTAACAATTATTTACACATCTCGAAGCGTATTGACTGGAGAGCTTACAGCCTATGCCAGTGTGATACCTAATTTGAAAGCCAAGACCTTCGTGTGTCTAAAAATATGTGTGAGATCTGTGTGAGTGAAACACAACTTACATCACATTTGCCGTTCTTAACCCTAGTTATATCCTGATAAGGGTTAACTAACCCTTTAGATTAGGGTTAACTAACCCTTTAGATTAGGGTTAACTAACCCTTTAGATTAGGGCTAACTAACCCTTTAGATTAGGGTTAACTAACCCTTTAGATTAGGGTTAACTAACTCTAACCCCCTGATCAGGGGGACAGAGGGTAACAGGTTTGACTATAAAAGTACATACAGGTGCTTGCCATATTTTATTTATTTATTTATTTGATTGGGACAATGCATATTAATGAACAGTTGCACATGAGCTGTAAATATGCCAGATTATAGCAGGGATGCTAGTTTCCATCTGTGGTCCCTCGGCAGGCAGCACATACACAATTTACAATTAACAATTAACAAAATGTCACAACAAATCACTATAAATGCAATAAGAACTAAAAGTGTTCACAGGCCTGGTTTTCCCTAAGCCACAGTTTAAAACGTGCTTTTAAAGTGGCCAGAGTTGGAGTCTCTCTGACTGATAAAGGGAGACTGTTCCAGTACTTGGTGCCTTTTACAGAGAGCACAGTCTGTCCAGAGGAGGTTCTCCTGTGTAGAACCTCACAGTCTGTCCAGAGGAGGTTCTCCTGTGTGGAACCTCACAGTCTGTCCAGAGGAGGTTCTCCTGTGTGGAACCTCACAGTCTGTCCAGAGGAGGTTCTCCTGTGTGGAACCTCACAGTCTGTCCAGAGGAGGTTCTCCTGTGTGGAACCTCACAGTCTGTCCAGAGGAGGTTCTCCTGTGTGGAACCTCACAGTCTGTCCAGAGGAGGTTCTCCTGTGTGGAACCTCACAGAGAGCACAGTCTGTCCAGAGGAGGTTCTCCTGTGTGGAACCTCACAGAGAGCACAGTCAGTCCAGAGGAGGTTCTCCTGTGTGGAAACTCACAGTCTGTTCAGAGGAGGTTCTCCTGTGTGGAACCTCACAGTCTCCTCGAGCTGATGCCCCGGTGCCCGTGATCCCACTAACAGACTTTGGTTAATGAAATCCTGCAATGGAGGCGGCGCAAGTCCATGCAATACTTTGTATACAAGGCAACCATGTTTAAAATTAATGAAATTATCAAAATTGAGTAAATGATGCTTCTCTAAGACAGTGCAGGGGTGAAAGGAGAACGGTTTCTTGTCCAAGAATATTATGGCTTTTTTAAAAAGAGACTCTATTGGTTTGAGTGTTGTACCAGCAGCAAGTGACCATGTGCTCAATATAATTAGAATATCATGAACAAGTGCATTTACTTCTGTGATTCAACTTAAACTGTGACTCTAATATATGATATAGACTCATTACAGGCAAAGCCTTTGTTTGTTTTCATTTTGATGATTATGGCTCAGTCCATTTTTCAATAAAATTACAAAATTCATACACCAGGCTATTCAAAGTGCTTTACAGCTACATACATTTACAAATAAATCATGTATTATTCTTGCTAATGTTTTTTGTTTTCTTCAGAACCAAAATGGCGCCTTCCTCCCACTTGAGAGCGTGGAGATCGACACCATGCAGAATATCGTCATTTACGACGGCAACACAGACGGCCTCGATGTTCCAGGTCAGATATTTAAACATGTTTTTTTATTTATTTATTGTTAAGTCTTTCATCCTCAGGCCGAGCGCATCAATGTGCCAAGATGGCGTCCACATCCAGTTTATGTGTGGTTCATGTTTTAAGAGGAGGTTTTGAGAGGTTCTCCGCCCTGTATCCCTTTTTACGCACGGAGAAGATCCTGTACACGATAAAGGTGACGTCCGTGTGAGCACGTGTGTTTTTTCTTATGAGTGATAGGTAACAGTGGTTTATGACGTTTAAACAGGAGCTCGAGGACGTCCGGTCGTACCCGGTGGAGATCATTCCCCAGAAGGTCTACATGAGCAGTGAGGAACAAAGCCTCAGCCGCTCCATGATGGACGACCTGAAAATCAAAGCCGTGGTTTGCGTATCAGCGCCAGATATGTACGAACTCATATGGACAGTCTTTTGTATTTGTTTTTTATTATGTTTTTGGATTCTGTTCTGTTGGTTCTAGGCCTGTTTGGAACAAATCCGTGCACAGGCTGGACGTGGAAATAGAGGCAGACAAGGAAGAGTCGTGTTTCGAGGAGATTTGTACCTTTATCGGTGAGTATCTGATGAAGAAGCTGTGGTTCATGTGTGGGACAATGTGATTGTGGAGTGTTTCAACCAATGTTTGTGTTTTTGTTTTACGTTCTCAGATTCACACTCGAGCAGTGGCTCTCGTGTCCTGGTTGTGTCGCTTCACGGACTCAGACGCAGCAGCATCGCAGCCACAGCCTACGTCATGCACCATCACAAATACAGTCTTCAGGTAATGATCCACAAACACAGTCTTCAGGTAATAATCCACAAATACAGTCTTCAGGTAATGATCCACAAACACAGTCTTCAGGTAATGATCCACAAATACAGTCTTCAGGTAATGATCCACAAACACAGTCTTCAGGTAATGATCCACAAACACAGCCTTCAGGTAATAATCCACAAATACAGTCTTCAGGTAATGATCCACAAATACAGTCTTCAGGTAATGATCCACAAACACAGTCTTCAGGTAATGATCCACAAACACAGTCTTCAGGTAATGATCCACAAACACAGTCTTCAGGTAATGATCCACAAATACAGTCTTCAGGTAATAATCCACAAATACAGTCTTCAGGTAATGATCCACAAACACAGCCTTCAGGTAATGATCCACAAACACAGTCTTCAGGTAATAATCCACAAACACAGTCTTCAGGTAATGATCCACAAATACAGTCTTCAGGTAATGATCCACAAATACAGTCTTCAGGTAATGATCCACAAACACAGTCTTCAGGTAATGATCCACAAATACAGTCTTCAGGTAATGATCCACAAATACAGTCTTCAGGTAATGATCCACAAATACAGTCTTCAGGTAATGATCCACAAACACAGTCTTCAGGTAATGATCCACAAACACAGCCTTCAGGTAATAATCCACAAATACAGTCTTCAGGTAATGATCCACAAATACAGTCTTCAGGTAATGATCCACAAATACAGTCTTCAGGTAATGATCCACAAACACAGTCTTCAGGTAATGATCCACAAACACAGTCTTCAGGTAATAATCCACAAACACAGTCTTCAGGTAATGATCCTCCATTACAGGAGTGAAGGTCCTAATGTGACTTTAAACCTGTCTGTCCTCAGGAGGCCTGGACACATGTGCAGAGATGTAAACACAATGTCGTCTTTGACAAACGCTTCACTGACCGACTCTCGGACTGGGAGAAAAGGGTCAGAGGAGAAACGCCTTTGTAAAATGTTAGATCTGAAATGTCTAAAAATAAAGATTATTTATGACGACTTCCTTTATTCAAGATCAGTTTAGTTTAACATATAACAGTTTATCTTTAATGTGATTGTAAATGTGAATAAAGAACAACAGCATTTATCAACTTGTCTTAAATAGAGCTGCAGCTGCTCTAAGTGTCCAGTAGGGGCAGAGCTGCAGTAAATCAGTTTCAGGTCAAAAACACTTCAGTACCAAAGCTAAGCTTGTGCTGAGTTAGATTTAAAGGTTTGTTAAATGAGGAGGTAAAAGACTGGGTCCTGTTGTGTTGCTCAGGCTGCTCTGCAGGGTCTGCTCTCAGGCACGATCCCACTACTGAGCGGCACGGGGGCTTTGGCCTGCTCCGTGTCCGGCCTGGGCCGGTGCGCCCCTCCTTAGGCGACCTGGTGGTCCCGGGCTCCCCCAGGAGAACCATATCGATACCGAACTTAGTGCGGACACCCGATCCACACAGACACTGCAGCTCAGAGCTCCTCAGCTCAAACAGTCCCTCAGCCTCAGCCTCCCGGAGACTGGGATTACAGGCGCGCGCCACCGCACCCGGCGACAACAACCCAGAGCACGAGGACATTTCACCTGGAGCTGCGTGCACTGTTAATTATCACAACATTTTTATTTACTTTTTGTCTTTTCATGAAAAAGTAATTTTTTCGAGATTTGGTCGACTAAAATGATCACTTTGCATTTGCAATAATATGTATTAATCATAATTAATCAAGGTTCTCTTCATGGAGCAGCTCCTGTTCCTTTAGTGAATTTAAACGATATGAGGCTCTTTAAAACTGTCATTGGAAGTTTGGATGATTTTAGTTTCTTCGTTTCATTTTTATTTAATCATATTTTAGTCGAGCAAAATATCTGGACATCTTAGTCATAGTTTAATCTCATAAAAAACGTTGAATTTAGTTTTAATCGAATTTTCGTCAACCAAAATATTACTTTGACTAAAATTATGACAATTTAATGGTATATTTTATATAGGCCAATCATGTTAGGTTTATGTCTGTAACCCTTTCACCTCCTGCCTCTTAGTAAAAGAAAACAGCTGAGGGACTGTTTGAGCTGAGGAGCTCTGAGCTGCAGTGTCTGTGTGGATCGGGTGTCCGCACTAAGTTCGGTATCGATATGGTTCTCCTGGGGGAGCCCGGGACCACCAGGTCGCCTAAGGAGGGGCGCACCGGCCCAGGCCGGACACGGAGCAGGCCAAAGCCCCCGTGCCGCTCAGTAGTGGGATCGCGCCTGAGAGCAGACCCTGCAGAGCTTGCCTGGCTCTGCCATACTCTTCCCTGTCCATTCCATGCAGGGAGTTAGTCTGGTCACGGAGCAATTGGAGCAGTTTGAACGGGCGGGCCTAACGCGCTCAGATTGTCAGTGAAATAAACCAATTAGCGATTAGCGGACGTGACGACAGCTGTGTCCAATTAAACAAATATGAAGTGAATATAAACTCACGCGAAGAACGCGAGGCAAAATCCTTGACTACTTCATCCAATGATTAGTTTTGGCTGATGTTAACGTTAATTGAACTAAAAACATAGAGGTGCAGCGAGTGACGTAACCTTCTCATTTCTCTGTGACGGTCGTGATTGGTTCGGCTCGGCCTTAGCCGCCAATCAACAACTTGTCTACCGTGCGTGGCCAGACCCACCTTCTTTCGTGCAGAAAGAAGGTGGGTGTGGTTTATCAGGCTACTGCAGAGCAGCCTGAGCAACACAACAGGACCCAGTCTTTTACCTCCTCATTTAACAAACCTTTAAATCTAACTCTGCACAAGCTTAGCTTTGGTACTGAAGTATTTTTGACCTGAAACTGATTTACTGCAGCTCTGCCCCTACTGGACACTTAGAGCAGCTGCAGCTCTATTTAAAGGAATAGGCCACCGTTTTTATATACTAAGATATGTTCTTACCTCACTTTAGTCGAGTTAATATATCCCCGTCTGGTCATTGTCCGCGCGCTCTGTCACGCAAACGGAGCACATACGCAGCCTCTCCCATATGTGACATAGCTCCGAAAAAGCTCACGATAGAAGCTACCAAGCTCTTCCACGTGTTCCCTATTTAAATAAAGTTACGTGAAGTGTTTTCATGCGAAGTATATTTACACAGAAATGTAACGTGTCGATTTTATAAGCAAATAAAAAGGGGGACTATATTGTGAGGCGTAATGATACGAGGAGTAAAACGTCCGCGCAGTAACTCCTAAAGGTTATTGACGGAAGTGAGCGGGGGAAGTCTTTAGGAGTTACTACGCGGACGCTGTGCTCCTCGTATAATTACGCCTCACAATATAGTCCCCCTTTTTATTTGCTTATAAAATCGACACGTTACATTTCTGTGTAAATATACTTCGCATGAAAACACTTCACGTAACTTTATTTAAATAGGGAACACGTGGAAGAGCTTGGTAGCTTCTATCGTGAGCTTTTTCGGAGCTATGTCACATATGGGATAGGCTGCGTATGTGCTCCGTTTGCGTGACAGAGCGCGCGGACAATGACCAGACGGGGATATATTAACTCGACTAAAGTGAGGTAAGAACATATCTTAGTATATAAAAACGGTGGCCTATTCCTTTAAGACAAGTCACTCAGATAAATGATCCTGACGTTTATTCACATTCACAATAAAATTAAAGCAAAACCGTTAAATGTGATTTCCAGGAAATTATGTAATTGCTATAGACGTTATCTTGAATAATCTCCCGTTTTATGTACATTCTGTAAACCACAAACATTCTCATCTCCTCTGGCACCTGTAGCTACAGCTTATTGAACCAGAACCAGCAAGGGCCATCAGCTAAAGCCATACTTGCCATTAAAAGTGCACTTAATCTCTGTAAGCAGTCTTACGTAGACATTACAGATCAGGAATGATGATTTCGCCTTCTCCTTTGATGAAAGCCCTGGCACCAGAGTAGTAAGCCACTTTTCTGCACCCCCGGGTACAGCCGCCGTCTTCTCTCTCGGTCCCCTTTAGAAAAGTCCAGCTGGAAACGCGAGCCATGATCTTTCAGATACGAGGATTCCCTTCCCGCCTTCCAGACCGCATCTTTGCAGTCCCGCGACATAAAATGGAAGATGATCGGCCTGGGTCTCGCTGATCCCGCGCCGAACTCCGCTCGCCTTTTTGCGCCGAGCCGATGGGCTGCATCAATGCCTCGAACAAAATCTTCCCTCACAACCATTTGACAAGTCTTTATCACAACTTGGCGGAGATTTTCCTGATCAGACTCAGGGACACCCAGAAGCTTTAGGTTACACCTCCGAGAGTGGGATTCGAGCTCATCAATTCTTTCCTGAAGAGCATTCACAGGTTCCTCTAATGAGTCGACTCACTTTTAGTCCATGGGCCAGACCAAATATCGGTACCGAAAAGGTGGCAAAGGCTATCGTTGATTTTTAAGTAGGTCCATGTCTGAGGTTTATATTTTTGTATGATAGCCTTTTCAGAGTTACAGCTTTATCATAGTTTTCAGCTGTTGAAGTGAACCAACGCCATGTCAAAAAAGTCGCTTTTGACACTGGTCCTTTTCTTGGTTGAGGCCATTTCCAGCCCATTAGATACTGATTTACACCATTGTATTTGGTATCATTGTAAAGAAGACGTTTTCATGTTTCATTTGAGCCCAAATGTACTACTCTGTGACTATTACTGTGGTAACCATAGCTCCTCAAACACAAACCTGAGGACATTTTTTCACCATTTTCATCAAAACAGTTTTACTATGTTTAACACTGTTTCTTCAAAGAACATCACTAAGACAAATGTTTGATATTGGGGAACTCTCTAGACTCTGAGGATTCAGGAAATGTATAAAATGTCAGTACTTTTTCAACTTAAGGCCTCACAGTGAGCCCCGAAGTAAAAGAATGTCCACCTCACATGAGCCTCTCCCATTGAAATGAGCCTATATCTGTCATTCTAAGGTTGGAACAGCTGGTGAGACTTTCTGTCCAGGACAGGCCAATGCAACTTGAAATTACATTTGTGGAGAAGAACAGTTCTGTATTTTCAGCAAAAAGTTGTTTATCTATTTTATATATTGTAGATATTTATCATATAATATGCTATATACACACAGTGCCAATCTGTTTCTTTACTATACGTAGTCCTGTACATTTGTCTAAAATGTCTCAATAATCCAAGATAATTCCAAAAGTGTGTCTTTGTAGACACCACATGGTTGTGCCAAAAAAGACCATATTTTACACCAGATACTAACTTAGTTGTTAATGTATTTGCTGTAGAACGTTTGTTCTGAAGTTGAATTTGAATTTGAAGTTGAATTTGAAATTGAAGTTGAAGTTGAATTTTTCATAAACCACACATTTGAACAACATCCTTGTTTACTGATTAGTAAGTTAATAAAGCAAAACATTTTGTAAGGTCATTTCAGTAAAGTTGTTTTATTTCATTACAAATAAATAAAATATAGTAGTATGGAGATGGTGAGGTGTGAGGTGTTAAAAGAGTCAACTCAAAACTAAAGCTTAGCCTCATCCAGAACTAAATCACAGAGGAATTTCTCCAGCTTTTCTGTTTTTTTGTGTATGTGCTGTATTAATGTATTTGAGTTTTTTTATGTTGTGTAATTTATTTATTTTCTTCCCAGGCATATTGAGTCTGTGCGCATAAAATATGCTGTATAAATGAATAAACAAAAGTTTACTTATTAGTTTTATGGACAGGACTTAAAGACACAGCCAGGAACCGGAGGGTGTCCGGTTTGGGAACCCCAGGATCTCAGGTGTTGTTCTGTTGGTTTCATCAAATCAGGACCTTCAGCTGCCCTGGGGCAGTTTGCAGCCAAGTGTGAAGTGGGATGAGTATCAGCACCTCCAAATCCGAGGCCATGGGTGGCTTTCCCTCTCCAGATCGGTGGAGAGGCCTTGCCTCAAGTGGAGGAGTTCAAGTATCTCAGGGTCGTGTTCACGAGTGAGGGACGGATGGAGCGTGAGATCGATAGACAGATCAGTGCGACATCGGTAGTGATCGTTGTGTCGGACTGTTGTGGTGAAGAGGGAGCTGATTTGCTTATTGATCTATGTTCTACCCTCACCTATGGTGATAAGATCTGGGTAATGACCGAAAGGACAAGGTCGCAGATGCAGGCGGCCGAAAGGAGTTTTCTCAGTCACCTAAGAGGAGCTTGGAATAGAGCCGCTGCTTCTTCCCATCGGGGAGAGCCATCTTAGGTGGCTCGGGGACACACTGTCTCTATGTGGCCTGGGAAGCTTTGGGATCCCTTCAAAAAAGCTGGAGGAAGTGGAGAGGGATGTCTGGAAATCTCTGCTTTGCTGCTGCCTCCATGACCTGACCATGGGTTAATATCTTACCACCAAGTGTGGACTGAATGAATTCGTTTGGGCGACTTATCTCATGTGAAGAGTATTCCTTATACTCATACTCTATCCTTTCTTCCCTAGTTATGAACTATATCTCAAGATATTTTAACTTGACCACTCAAAGCATGCCTCCTCTAAAACCCCAGACCTCAGACTTGCCGATGCCAATCCTTGGTGCCGTGTACAAAGTTCAAGGGCCAGATCTTGTGACTGGCACAGTCCGTGCGCAACTCTAAACGCAATGTGGTGCACGTGCGATCTTGCATGTGGCGCAGGTTTTGCGCTAAAGGCTGCGCTGCTAGGGAGAGGGCGTTGTTTAAGAAAAAGAGGCCGACTGAGGCGTGGTTCATTATAAGCAGCACTCGCGCTGCTCTTCTATGGCAACCTTCACATTATGTTCCTCTTTACATCGCGCTGCCTTGTCTTCTTCTACGTCAAATTGAAAACAAAAGCAAAATTGCCTTGAAAAGTCTGTTTGAGCGTAGGTTACGCACGGCCTACTTTGATACAGTAGATCAACACACACACCCCTAACACCAAACACACCCCTACCACCAAAACAACAACAGTTTTCCACAAATAAACCACTCATGCCTCAAGTGCCACAACACCAGGTCTGATCTGAGTTTTAAGGAGACATTTCAATCCTGTGTCAGTGCTTACCTCCTGATGATGCCACAGCTCAGTCCAAAAGAAAGAAGCGCATTTTACAGGACGCAGAGCAACGTTTTTTTTTTCCAATTCAGCCGCTCCAAGAATCCTGCAGCTGTAGCGCAAATGTTCCAATACGCTACAGTTTTCTTGCAACTGCTGCATAAGTCTGACCCCTCTGCAGCCGATATGATAGTTTCTGATCAATTAAATCCTGTACATTTCGTAACTTTGCGCATTCGAACGGTGTCCAACGTGAGGCTGCTCCTCTCTGTCCCGCTCGCTCAGCTTGGATCTGCAGCAGCGGAGGGACACTTTGATTTCTTTAATCTTTATTAAACATTGCACGCTGCATCATGCATGTTACGCGTTTACAAGAGAACCCTCCCCTCGCTGAGCCACCTCTGCAGGGCTCAGCATCACCTCGGGCTGACAATAGTTATATCGAGCTCAGTCAAATGCAACTAGAAAACTGTCTCTTGGGAGCTCAGCAGGCACCACCTCTGAAAGCTCTTGTTGCCTCTTGTGCACATTTTATCTCAATACCAGCATCTTTTATGTTAATGGGAGAAACCAAAGCATCCAAAGAAAATCTGTCCACACAGACAGAGGATGTAAACTCCACACAAAAACACCTACATTGAGCTTCATACTGAGAGGCAAGACAACGCTAAGCAGTAAGACTAACCACTGAGGGCATGCAATCTCTCGCATTCAATAATTTTAGGGCCAGATCTTACACCTGGCGCAAAGACAGCGCTGCTCCAAACAAGACAAGACCCACATTATTTTCCTAGCTTACATCGTGCTGCCTCATGTTCTTCCTTTAGTGTTATGGGCTAAGCTCTATCAGATCAAACAAAAAACTTGAGCTAACCACTGTCCGTGTCTGAGAGAAAAAGATGTAAAGCCGGTCCTGCTGTGGTTCCAGTCTGTACTCAGCCGAAATTCACCCCCACTTCTCCCTTGCCCCTTCACAGTCGCAGAGTCTGGTTGGAAGAAAACATAACATTGCTATTGGCCACAGGTCGACATTGTCAACTGTTGCAGGAAAAGCTTGGTTCTTGCATAACCAACTGTCTAACCAACTACAGTTTGTGTCTCTGGGAGACAGCTCTCCCAGATCTCCCTCAGCTGCAGGAGTTATGCAGGACACAGAACTGTGGCTGTGTTTAAGCTGTAGCTAAACTTACAATTTCCACAACTTCTTGGACATAAAGGTACTCCCTTCACCCTTTTCTATCAGCATAATGTTTTTTGTACAAGGGGATTCAAGAGTGACTGAATGTCTAGCTGTCACCTCACAGCAAGACGTTCCTGGGTTGGATATCCCATGTGGGACCTTTCTGCATAGAGTTTGCATGTTCTTCTTTTTGTTTCATGTCCCCTGAGTCAATTTTCTGTAGAATCCACTTCTAGTATGGTAGAACACCTTGGTACTTCTAACCTAGCTTTTGGCTCAAAATCTAGCAATAGTTAACCCCCTTTTGTCTTTGTCCCGAGGGCCATTCGACTGCACAACTCTCTGGAAGCAAAAGACAATGGTGTCTGCAATGTTATATTGCTAGAAACTTTATTTATTTGCCAATTACCAATGTAGAATTATGTGGTTTCAGTAGTGAATGAGTGAAAGTGATTGAGTGAGTGCATAAACAGTGTATAGGCTACATAATATGTGTTGTTGTTTTTTTTTTTTTTTTACAATTTAGTATACAGGTTATATAATACAGAAAAACTGTAATTTTTATAAATGTAATTTCAAGTTGCATTGGCCTGTCCTGGACAGAAAGTCTCACCAGCTGTTCCAACCTTAGAATGACAGATATAGGCTCATTTCAATGGGAGAGGCTCATGTGAGGTAGACACTCTTTTACTTCGGGGCTCACTGTGAGGCCTTAAGTTGAGAAAGTACTGACATTTTATACATTTCCTGAATCCTCAGAGTCTAGAGAGTTCCCCAATATCAAACATTTGTCTTAGTGATGTTCTTTGAAGAAACAGCGTTAAACATAGTAAAACTGTTTTGATGAAAATGGTGAAAAAATGTCCTCAGGTTTGTGTTTGAGGAGCTATGGTTACCACGGTAATAGTCACAGAGTAGTACATTTGGGCTCAAATGAAACATGAAAACGTCTTCTTTACAATGATACCAAATACAATGGTTTAAATCAGTATCTAATGGGCTGGAAATGGCCTCAACCAAAATATGGACGAGTGTCAAAAGCGACTTTTTTGACATGGCGTTGGTTCACTTCAACAGCTGAAAACTATGATAAAGCTGTAACTCTGAAAAGGCTATCATACAAAAATATAAACCTCAGACATGGACCTACTTAAAAATCGACGATAGCCTTTGCCACCTTTTCGGTACCGATTTGCCAGATTTTGGGGTTTGGCCCATGGACTATTTTCAATAACAGCCATTTTCATGCTCACATCTTTAAGATCATCTGCCATAGCAACCACCTTACTGTTGAGACCACTTATTTGATTCTCAATGTCGTCAGCCCTGGTATTAATCAGGTCGGCTAGAAGCGTGTAACTTTCATCGTTGGAGACTGGGTGCTGCGTCTTTCTCTTCGGAGTCGGCGGCTTACTTGGCGACAGAGGCAGCGGCGGGGATTCTTCTTCCATGTTGTCCGGGAGATAGCCGTGGCACCGCTTGAGCCCGGTCGAGAAACAACCGCTACAGCCGCGTGATGGTCAAATGGTGGTCAGCGGTCAAAAGCTACCACACGTTGTTAAAAGACGAAGTAGAAAGTAGGGCACGTCTTGAGGTTATTTTCACTACGTTTATTGTAATTTAGTGAAGAGCGTTGCAAAGTTTGACCACTCATGCCGCCATCTTGAACCCAAGAAGTCGCTCCCGTCGGCACTAACGCTGTTGTCAGGAGGAAGATCGAGCCCAATGGGTTTGTTCAAACATGTCAGTCAGTCTCAAAAACAGCATCAGCCCTCAGCTCTTTCACCTGACGCTGATTCAACTTCACCCCAAACTCATGATCATGACGCTCTGATCTAATACTATGAAACTGTAATGTTGCTGAGAGAAAACATCTGGAACAAAGCAAGTTTTGAGGTTTAAAAAACAAAAGGTGAGACACAAAATATGCAGCATTTTTTTTATT